>NC_056745.1:164845063-165102789 GCF_019279795.1 Protopterus annectens | reverse complement strand
ACACCAATATAATGCCCAGACCGCATGGTCAGGCCTCTATGCCTAAAAAAACAAATGATAAGAATGACTAAAGACCTTCAGGGGAAGCCAACCTTCCCCCTCTGAGACAGTAGGACTGAGTTTGCTTATGATACTTCTGACAAGGATTCTGAAATTTCTATTTCCTGTGATGATCAGGATTTACCCTTCTCTACCTATGAGGATTCTGATACTGAGGACTCTATTCCCACTGCCCCCCCCCCAGAGGATTTCTGTTTTGGTGAAACCTTGCCTACTCTTAGGGAGCATTTTCGTTGGGAAAGTCAGGATTTCTCTGATTACAAAAAGAGGCTTAGGGATTTCTTCCTCCTGCCCCAGCACAGGCCTTTAGCTATCCCTCCTCTACTAGACATTGTTCATGATGCCTTTTCGGAATCTAGCTTGGCCCCTGACTCTTTACCTCCTGCTCCCAGAAAACCTGATAGATATTACAGGGTTCCTGACTCTCAAGTTCTTTTTCAAAAATCCTACTGTGGATCCTGAGACCATTTCACAGGGACCCAAGGGCATTAAAGCTACTGCTGCAAAAAATCCTACCCCCATTGATAGAGACTCCAGGGTGCTGGATAGATGGGATAAGAAGGTATACACTTCTGCAACCTTGGCCATTAGGGCCTTAAACTGCCAGATGTCCTTCAAGGATGCATCTGCAGTCATAACATATGGGTTGTCCTGCCTCAGGCAGCCCTTGATCGGCGGATTCCAAAGTCTGGGTCTGGCCTCGGCTGATGTCGCACTTTCCCCGGCGTCAGGCGTCTGGGGTATAAAAGCATCAGCCCGGCGCCATCTTCCTCAGTCTTTCTTGCCGTGGTGCCCGAAGCAGAAGCAGTTAGCAAGTGCCGGTCGGCCAGCTCCTGTGATTCAGCTACGAAGACTTGAAAAAGCTAAGTACTCCGTTGGGGACTCTTTCTTGCCTCAGCCGATGTCAGATAAAGTAAATAATTGTTTAACTTGTGGGAAACAAATACCTCATAAGGATTTCCACTCTTACTGCCTCCCTTGCTTAGGCCCAGACCACGACGTCTCGGCCTGCTCAGCCTGTGCTTCCTTCAACCGACGAACTCTTAGACGTCGGTCGGAGTTTGCAGAGGAATTCTTTGGGGCTAATTTTGCGTACAAAATGCCGTCGGAGACTCCGACTTTGCATGTGGTGAAAAAACGGAAGGACAAGGACCGACACTCGCGGCCCATTAGGCCTACCGCGAGTGTCTCTGTTTCGGACGAAACAGAGTCCTCGGTGCTTCCTTTAACCGAATCCACTCAACCGACTACCTCGGCCCTGGAGGCCCCGGCCGAATCGGTTATTGAATTACCTACTGAAACCAGTGTTCAGGAAATGTCCGACACCATTCCTTTAGACAAGTCTACTCCTGCACATGGTGCAGCCAGACCCCCTGCATCCATGTCCATTAAGGCCTTTTCTAGGGCTAAAGCTGCTAAACTTGCCAAGGCTTTGCCTCCCAAGATTACCTCTCAGAGACCTTCTACTGGCTCTCAGATTCTCAGCCTAGCAGAGGATCTTCTCTCTTTAATTAGAGGTTCGCAACCTCACCCGGACAGGGGCTCTCATCCACCACCAGACAAAAGGCCCAGGGCTGAGCCCTCTGACCCCCACTCTTCAGATGAGTCTACGGATGGATCTGTGTTGTCAGATCACCAGGAGGAGGCTTATTCGGCCTACGAGGATTCGGATGCTGAAGAATCTATTCCTTCGGCCTCCCCTCCTGAAGAGTTTTCATTTGGTGAGACACTGCACTCTGAGAGAACATTTTCAATGGCAGGGCCAGGAATTTTCTGATTCTAGAAAGAGATTAAGGACCTTTTTACATTTACCTCCGCATAGGCCTTTAGCTATACCTCCTGTTTTGAATGTTATTGATGATGTGTACTCTGATGCTAGTACAGCCCCGGATTCTCTCCCTCCGGCTCCTGCCAAACCTGATAGGTACTACAGGGTCCCGGATTCTCATCTACATCTGTACAAGGCCCACTCTGCAGATCCAGAAACTATTTCCCAGGGCCCAAAAGGGGTTGCAGCTGCCACTGCTAAAAATCCTTTACCTTCTGAAAGGGAGTCTAGAGCTTTAGAGAGATGGGGAAAGAAAGTATATACTTCTGCAACTCTTTCCATGAGGGCATTAAATTGTCAGTTTCATATGATTCAGTACCAAGAGTATTTGTTGGATGAATTGCATAAGAAGCTTTCCTCTTCTGAACCCCTTGACCGTAAATCACTTCAGGATCTGGTACATAACTCACAGCAGGTTAGCAACCATTTTTTGCAGTGTGGTTATGATGCACTGGAAGCTTCATGTAGGTCAGCTATGACAGGGGCAGTTATACGTAGGCATGCCTGGTTGAAGGAACAATCTTTACCAGACCATGTTAAAGCCAAGCTCCTGGATGCTCCAATGGAAAAACAAAAATTATTTGGTTCCACGGCTCAGGAGGTCTTAAAGAAGTTTGAAGAAAAGGCAAAATCTGTGCAAACAGTCAAGGACTTTCTGCAAGTACAACCACCGAGATTCAGCAGAAATTGGCCTACTAAGAACTGGTCCTTTCCGGACACGGACAGATCCCAGAGAGGCAGGAACAGGCGTGCCAGAGGTAGAGGGCAAGCTAGAGGCTCCTACAGAGGCCGTCAGTGGCAGCCTCCCAACCAGAGAGGTAGTGCAGGAACAACAACAACAACTGCTACACCAGGACAGACTCAATGACTTTATTTTGACTCCGCCGACCAGGGCTCAATTAGAAGCACCATTGGGCGGAAAGCTTTCTTTATTCTCAAAAAATTGGCATTACATCACAAGGGACACATGGACACTGCAAATAGACAAAGGATACAGGTTCCATTTCCACACATTGCCAAAAAAAAAAGGAATGCCAGACCTGCCGGGCAGAGGCTTTGAAGCAAATCAACAAATTAATACAAATGAAAGCCATAGAAAAGGTACCTCTTTCAGAACAAGGCCAAGGATTTTATTCCAGATTATTCCTTGTTCCAAGAAAAGAAAATCAATGGAGGCCTATTCTTGACCTGTCCGCACTGAATACTTACCTCATTGTGCCAAAATTCAAGATGCTGACCCTACAGCAACTTCTTCCCATGCTGGGCAAGGAGTCTTGGCTGGTGACTCTAGATCTCAAGGAGGCAAACCTGCATGTCCCTATTCGACAAAGTTGCAGAAGACACCTCAGATTTCTTGCAGGATCAGAGCATTATCAATTCTCAGCATTGCCTTTTGGCTTATCTACTGCGCCCAGAGTATTCATGAAATGCCTGGCATCAGTAATTGCACACTGCAGACTTCAGGGGATTCAAATCTACCCATATCTGGACGACTGCCTTATACAAGCGGACAACAAGGAAAATTTAAGGACTTGGACTATGCCATCCACCTATTACAGGACTTGGGATACACAGTCAACATCCAAAAATCAAGACTTGTTCCATCCCAAAGAATAACCTTTTTGGGTGCAGATCTAGACACAACCACCCAAATTGCCTTTCTCACAGAAGAAAAACAAAAACAACTTCCGGATTACTTCAAGAATCTGACAAGACAAACTCAGCTGACTGCAACTAAAATCCTGCAGGCTCTGGGTTACATGGCATCCTGCATAATTCTGATTCCACAAGCCAGGCTGCATATGAGAAAATTGCAATGGTACCTAAGGAGTGTATGCACTCAGCACAGTCACAGCTTAGAAACTTTGATCCCACTCATTCCTTGCCTTCAAAAGAAATTCCTGTGGTGGGCTCAAGCCTGCCAGTCCAACAGAGGGTTGCCTTTCAACAAACCAAAAGCAAACCAAACCATCACCACGGACGCTCCAGACCGAGGTTGGGGAGCACACATGGAGGACAAATGTATCCAAGGGCTATGGTCTCAAGGACAGCTGCGCATGCACATAAACCAAAAGGAAATGCTGGCAGTGATACACGCAATCGAGGCCTTCAAACCTTTCCTTCATAAAGGCCACCTGCTAATAAGGACAGACAACACCACAGTTATGTGGTACATAAACAAGCAAGGAGGCACGCATTCCTACCCTCTATGCAGACTGGCCATGAATCTATGGGAACTTTGCTTGAAACTCAATATACAACTACAGTCCCAATTCATGCCAGGGAAAGACAATACACTGGCAGACAGCTTAAGCAGAACTACCATGGATGCACACGAATGGATGCTGCACCCAGACATCTTCTTACTAATAACACAATCATGGGGAAGGCCGGAGATAGATCTGTTCGCCTCACCCCACAATCATCAACTGAAGACATTCTGCTCAAGGACATACCACCCACAAGCATGGAAGGTGGACTCTCTCTCTTTCAGCTAGAAAGCTCTAAAAGTCTATGCTTTCCCACCACTCCCATTAATGTCCAAGGTTTTACTGAAGATCAGGGCAGAACAGCCAAGAGTGATTCTGATAGCTCCAGACTGGCCAAGGCAGCACTGGTACCCACTGTTGAAGAGCATGTCACAGACGAAACCTTGGCCTCTCCCCCTATGGCCACTTCTTCTGACGCAGAACAATTTCAAGATCCTGCATCCCAACTTGAAAACCTTGCAGCTAGCTGCCTGGAGAATTCCATGACTCCTCCTCAGAATAGCTTATCACAGAGAGTAAAGGACATTAATTATGGAAGCTTGCCGGCCTTCCACAAGGAAGGCATACTCAGCAAAATGGAAAAGATTTCTCATTTGGAACACAACAAAAGGCCTAGATGTGACAGTGATGAGCATGGCACATATACTGGAATACTTAGCAGAATTGTTCCACAATGGCCTGTCTTATTCTTCCATTAAGATACATGCCTCAGCAATTTCAGCAGAATACTATGTTAATCCACCTATCTTCTCGCATCCTCTCTTGAGACAATTTCTGAGAGGAATCAAAAACATCAATCCTCCAAGGAAACCACCTTTACCTACTTGGGACCTTAACTTTGTGCTGGAGAAACTAACACTTCCTCCCTTTGAACCAGCAGCATAGGCGGATCTACAGTTTGTCTTGGAAAACTGCATTCCTTCTGGCCATAACTTCAGCAAGAAGAGTATCTGAGTTACAAGCTTTAATGGCAGTGCAGCCATTTCTTATTTTCCATCAAGACAGAGTTTCATTGAGAACCAATCCTACTTTTATGCCAAAGGTGGTATCTAGGGTATCCTTGAACCAAGCAATTCACTTGCCTACATTCTTCCCAAATCCACAAAATAAAGGGGAGAAACTTCTACACACTCTGGATATACACAGACAATTACGCTACTATTTGGACAGAACTAAAAGTTACAGAAAGACTGACCAACTGTTTGTAGCATATGCTGCTGGGGCACAAGGAAAAGCAATTTCCAAACAGACAATTTCAAAATGGATAGGAAATTGCATTCGTTTTTGTTACTCCTTTCATGGAAAAACTGTTCCTGCAAACATTAGGCCTCATTCCACGAGAGCCACAGCCACCACTACAGCCTTCCTAAGAGGGGTGGCTACCAAGGACATTTTAGAAGCTGCTACATGGAGCTCCGTGCATACATTTGCCAAGCATTACAATTTACCTTTATACTCCAGATCCAGAGCAGGTTTTGCTACAGCAGTCCTGCAGGGTATCTTAACTACACCATCCTTTTCTTAGTGCCTCCACCCCCAGATTGGCTATGGTATTCTACCCATATGTTATGACTGCAGATGCATCCTTGAAGGACATAGTACAGTTTTGTACCTACCATAAATGTAGATGTCCGATAGGTATGCATCTGCAGTCAGGTTTACCCTCCCTCCTTCCCCTCTATGGTATTCCTAGGGTACTTACCCCTCTATTAGCTAGCTGGGGGATCTATTATGGTGTATTTGTTTATATACTTTTACAAATGTTTGGAATTTCTTGCATTTCTCCAAATTTAGCCTTCCTAGAGGGCACCTGGCATCTGGGGCAAGAAAGACTGTGGAAGATGGCGTCGGCTGATGCTTTTATACCCCAGACGATCTGACGTCGGGGAAAGTGTGACATCAGCCGAGGCCAGACCCAGACTTTGGAATCCGGCCGACCGAAGGGCTGCCTGAGGAAGGACAACCCATATGTTATGACTGCAGATGCATACCTATCGGACATCTACATTTATGGTAGGTACAAAACTGTACTTTTCATATGTTAAAGTATCAGCAGCATATTATTGGATTGCAACAGAAAATGATGATGATTCCTGATTGTGTTGAAAATAAGGATTTATAGGATTTAATGCATTCTGCTGAACAGGTTGGAAAACATACTTTGCAATGTGGTTTTGATTCACTAGAGGCATCTTGCAGGGCTGCTGTCACTGGGTCTGTACTTAGAAGGCATGCTTGGCTTAAGGAGCAATCCTTGCCAGATCATGTTAAAGCTAAATTACTGGATGCTCCCTTAAATCAGGACCGCCTGTTTGGCAACAAGGCAGAAGAAGTTCTTAAAAAGATGGAGGAAAAAGCTAAAGCTTTGCAAACTGTTAAAGATTTCTTATAAGTACAACCTCCAAGATTTAGTAGGCATTAGCCCTCTAAGAATTTGTCCTTTCCTGCCTTTTCCAGGCCTTCTCAGTCCAAATCCAGATCCAGCAGTAAACCCAGGTTTCAGTCCCAGGGTATGCACATCACTAAGCAGTGGGGGAGGCCCGACTTACAAATCTGGGAGTAGTTAAACTCCCCCCTATGGTAAACTGTCTCAATGACTTAACTTAAAACTTCCAAGCACTTCTCAACTGACTGCCCCTTTTGGGGGAAAGATTGCTCTTCATGCAAAAAACTGGGAACTCATTACCCAGGACAAATGGGTTTTAAATATAGTTTCCCAAGGATGCAGATTTCACTTCCACACGTTACCAACCCCAAACGGTTGGCCAGATCTACCCCCAAATCAGTGGGCAGAGGCTCGAAAGCAAGTATTCTCTCACTCTCTCTCTCTCCCTCTCTCTCTCTCTTAAGCATAAAGGCTATTCAAACTGTACCAGAAGAGGAAAAGGGACAAGGTTTCTACTCCAGACTTTTCCTATTCATTGCATCCTGTCCTGGACCTGTCCACTTTAAACACTTTTTTGGTGATTCCAAAATTCAAGATGCTGACTCTTCACCAGTTGCTTCCTAGGCTAGGCAAAGATGCCTGGTTGACAACACTCGATTTAAAGGAAGCATACCTGCACATCCCAATCAGGGAATCTTGCAGAAGATATCTACGCTTCAAAGCACGCTACATATACTGTCAGTTCTCTGCACTGCCCTTTGGCTTATCTACTGCGCCCAGGGTATTCACAAAGTGCCTAGCTCCAGTCATTGCATTTTGCAAGCGAAGAAATATTCAAATATACCCATACCTGGACGATTGTCTAATTCAGGCAGAAAGCCAGGACATACTTTTGAATCATCTGGCTTTTATTCAAAGGGTGCTAACTTGTCTGGGGTACACCATAAACGAAAAGAAATCACACCTGGTACCCTAACAACAAATTATATTCCTGGGAGCAAGCTTGAATACAACTTCCCAGATGTCTTTCCTCACGCCAGAGAAACAAATTCATTTGACAACCTACTTCAAACTAATGGCCACAAAAACCCTGCTATCTGCAAGGCAAATACTGCAAGCCTTGGGGTTCATGGCCTCCTGCATTCTTCTAATTCCATATGCAAGACTGCATATGAGGAAACTACAGTGTATCTAAAAAGCCTATGGTGTCAACATTCTCAGGATCTAGAAGTAATGATTCTTATCATACCTTGCCTACGATTAGAGTTCCTTTGGTGGGCAGAGGCTTGCCACCAAAACAAGGGACTACCATTCACTCTACCCCCTGCCGCCCAAACCCTAACAGACGCATCAGATTATGCATGGGGGGGCTCACCTGGCAGGGAAGTGCATTCCGGGCAAATGGAACCCAAGTCAAATGCACCTGCATATCAATCAAAAAGAAATGTTAGCTTTACAGAATGCTCTGACAGCCTTCAAGGACCACATTCTTCCAGAACAATTAATGGTAAAGATGGACATCACTGTTATGTGGTACATAATCAAGCAGGGGGGTACCCATTCTTACCCCCTCTGCAGACTAGCCATGGCAATGTGGAACACAGCCTTGAGCTACCAAGTGCATCTACAAGCTCAGCACCCGCAGCTTCAAACCCTGAACCTAGCAGCCTGGCTAATTACCTAATCTCTCCTTTACCATCCCTCAGTAAACCAGTGATGGATATAATTTTAGAGGCAAGGAGGCCTAGTACTAGAAAATCTTATGCTGGAAAAGATTCTGTGCCTGGAACCAACCTCAAGGGATGAGCACAGTAGCGCCCAACTTACCCCAGACTCTACAATACTTAACTGAGATGCTTCACAAGGGCCTTTCTTTTTCCTCCATCAAAATTCACGCCTCAGCCATTTCAGCTCATAACATAGAACCTCCCCTCTTCTCTCATCCACTTCTCAGGCAGTTCCTCAGAGGGGCCAAAAATTTAAGACCACCCAGGAGAGCCCCAAGTCCAGCCTGGGACCTTAACTTTGTATTGTAGAAACTCATCCTTCCTCCTTTCTAGCCAGCTGTTAGTGCAGATTTAAAATTCCTTTCTTGGAAAACTGCCTTCGTTTTAGCAATCACTTCAGCAATAAGGGTATCTGAATTACAGGCCCTTATGGCAGTCTAGTCTTTCATCATCTTTCATGCGGACAGGGTGTCCCTCAAAACCAATCCCTCCTTCATGCCCAAGGTGGTTTCCAGTGTGGCTCTTAATTAGTCCATTCATTTGCCAACCTTCTTTCCTAATCCACAGAACAAAGGGGAACGGACACTGCACTCCTTGGATGTGCGCAAACAACTTAGATTTTACTTGGACAGGATTAAACCTCAAAGGAAATCTGAACTGCTGGTGGCATTTGCTGCAGGGGCAGAGGGGAAGGCTATTTCAAAGCAAACCATTTCTAAATGGATAGGCCGTTGCATTAATTTCTGACATAAGCACAATGGAAAACCTATCCCACAGGGGATCAGACCCCATTCAACCAGGGCTGCATCTACCTCTACAGCCTTTCTCAGAGGTGTCCCTACCATGGACATCCTAGAAGCTGCTACCCGGAGTTCTGTGCGTACTTTCTCCAAGCATTACCATTTGCCAGTTTTCTCTAAATCCAGAGCTGGCAGTCTTGCAGGGCATTTTAGCTGGTCCTAATGCTATCGAAATTCCTCCTCCCATCCTTAGCTTTGGGAATCTACCCAAATGTGATGACTGCAACAGTGAAACACAAAGAACATAGTACAGTTGTGTACACTTACCATAAATGTAGATGTTCGAGTGTATTCACTGTTGCAGTCCTGGTTACCCTCCCTCCCTCCAGCCCCCTGAATTTTTTTGGCTATACCTCTTCTCTCCTTTACTATGCTTAAAAGCTTTTTGGTGTATTTGCTTTGTTATTGGAGGTATAACCTTGTGTGTATATATATATATATATATATATATATATATATATATATGAATGTATGTATCTATGTATGTATATATATATATATATATATATATATATATATATATATATATATATATATATATATATATATTGCTTCCCATTAAGGGGGCACCTGAGATCTGGGGCAAGAAAAACTAATGTAATGGCGTCGGCTGCATATTTTATACCCTTGACTACCTGACGTCACGGAAGAAGAGACCGCAACCGATGCAGGACCCAGGACTTTGTTAATCAGGCCGACTGAGGGCTACTGCAGGCAGATAACCCAAATGTGATGACTACAACAGTGAATACACTCAACATCTACATTTATGATAAGTGTACACAACTGTACTTTCCTCTGGCCAGGCGTCACATGAGAAAACTTCAGTGGTACCGAAAGAACCTTTGGTGTCAGTAGTCTCAACCTCCAAAGACCTCTCTACCTCTGAACCCCTGTATAAGGGCCTAGTGTCTCTGGGCAGGGGCAAGTGCCCAGAACAAGGGTGTTCCCTTCAACCTCCGCCTAACCGGGCAGACCATTACCACCAATGCCTCAGACATAGCTTGGGGCGCTGACCTAGAAGGCAGGTGCACCCAAAGTCTTTGGGATGCCCAGCACCTGCCCTTACACATCAACCAGAAGGAAATGATGGCAGAACAAAAGGCTCTGACATCCTTCAGACCCCATCTCAAGCCAGGGGTTCTCCTTATCAAAACAGACAACACCACAGTAATGTGGTACATCAACAAAACAGGGAGGGATCCAATCTTACCCTCTGTGCAGGCTAGCCATGAACCTCTGGCTGGCAGCCTCTTCCATGGGACTACACCTGATAGCCGAATACCTACCGGGGATCAACAACACCCTGGCAGACCACTTAAGTAGAAACTTACTGGACCCCCATGAATGGCAGCTCCACAGAAAAATCTTTTTACAAATCACCCAGGCGTGGGGGACTCCAGAGGTAGATCTCTTTGCTTCACATCCCAACCACCAGCCGAAAAAATTCTGTACCAGGGGGTGTCACCACCTAGCATGGTAGGTGGATGTCTTGACCTTTCCCTGGAACACCCTCTTTGTGTACGCATTCCCTCATCTGCCTCATATCCCCAAGGTACTGATCAAATTAAGGGAGGAGGGACCAAAGGCCATCCTCATTGCTCCAGATTGGCCCAGACAAGATTGGTACCCCTTACTGCACAGCCTGACCTTACAGCTTCCCAGTCGGCTTCCCCTGATCTCAGACCTCCTAACTCGGGGGGGGGGGGTGGCTGCACCCAGACTTGCAGACTCTCAAACTAACAGCATGGCTAATACTTTAAAGGCAATCAAGGGGCCCCTGTTAAACAAACATGTCCTAGACATTATCACAGAGGCCAGAAGGTCCAGCATCAGAAAATCTTATGCAGGGAAATGGAAAAGATTTTGCTCCTGGAGCCAGTCCAGAGGGGACAGTACCTCACACCCTTCCATCCTTCTTATCCTGGACTACCTAGCGGAGCTACTTAATGGTGGCCTCTCCTTCTCTATTAAAATCCATGCCTCAGCCATTTCAACTCATTTTGATAGAGAACAGCCCCTGTTCTCCCACCCTTTGATGAAACAGTTCCTCAGAGGGCTTCTAATATTAGACCTCCCTGAAGGCCACCCTCTCCAGCCTGGGACCTGAATTATGTTTTGGGAAAGACTTAACTTATACCACCCTTCAAACCTGCTACTTCAGCAGAACTAAGATACCTCTCCTGGAAGACTGCTTTTCTCCTAGCTATCACCTCAGCCAGAAAGGTTTCAGAACTTCAGGCACTGATGGCCATTGAGCCCTTCATCATCTTCCATGCAGACAGGGTCTCCCTGAGGACTAATCCCTCCTTTATGCCCAAGGTGGTATCTAATGCAACTCTCAACCAGGCCATACATCTACCCACCTTCTTTCCTAACCCTCAAAACAAGGGGAATGAATTCTGCACTTACTAGATGTGCACAGACAGCTCGGATTCTATCTGGACAGTACTAAGCCCTTCGGGAAAACAGACCAACTACTTGTCAGTTTTGTCCCAGTGGCAGAGGGGAAGCCTATTTCCAAACAAACCATTTCTAAATGGATATCACACTGTATCCATTTCTGCTACAGTTTGCATGGGAACCCCTCCCCCAAGTCTATTCAGACCCATTCCACTAGGGCAGCCTCCACTTCACAGCATTCCTCAGAGGAGTTCCCACCAGGGGCATCCTGGAGGCTGACACCTGGACTTCTGGCCATACCTTTACCAAGCATTACCACTTACCTCCTTTTTCTAAGGCTAGGGCAGGGTTTGCCTCTGCAGTCCTGCAGGACATGGTGACCCATTCCTAGGTCTCTTACTAATCCTACCACCCCTCTTCTCAGCTTTGGGAATCCTCCCACAGGTGATGACTGCAGCAGTGAAACACGAAGAACATTGTACAGGTGTGTACACTTACCATAAATGTAGATGTCCGAGTGTATTTACTGTTGCAGTCCTGCTTTCCCACCCTCCTTCCCCTTGTATCTTCTTTCTTTAGGAGACATAAGTTTCTAACGGTGGCTTTTAGCCACCAGGACTACTTTAACATATTTACTTGGGCCTCTGACTGCTTAGGGCAAGAAAAAACTGATGTAATGGCGTTAGCTGCTTTCCTTTATAGCACTGACGACCTGACGGTCAGACAGCATGCGACAGCAGCTGACGCAGAAAAACATTGACTCTGGTATTCGGGCTGGCCGAGGGCTACCACAGCAGGGATAACCCACAGGTGCTGACTGCAACAGTGAATACACTCGAACATGTATATTTATGTAAGTGTACACAACTGTACTTTTTATGCTTTAGACAGTACATTTGAATGCTGCTCAAGTTTTTTGGAGTGCTGACAGTCAAACTGAGTAATGCTGTCCACAGATTAACACTGACCTGTCTAAGTTTGTAGATTTTTGCAGTTTTTATTTTCGTAGCATTGATGAGCGCCCTCATTACTTGTACTTCTGTTGTGCTGCCAGACATCTGATGTAGCAGTGAGATTGGTGATATCAGTTTGACTGTCTTCTCTGGTATTACAAGCTTGTATTAGGAGAGGGAAATTGAGTTGCCGAAAGCTGACTGCTGATTCTTTGGGAGGTGGTGGGGTGGGGTTGAAGGTAAGGAAGCAGGTGCTGCTGCTCTCATGAACATTCTCTGCAGCTGTACGGTGTAATGTGAGGAAATGCAGCTGCAAGTATGATCTACATGGTGGGGTTAACTTAATTGCTGTGCACTCCTGATGTCTCAACTCCCCCAGCGCTGTAGGCATAAAAGTACATCTGTGCTCTGATTACTGAATGATGGAATTTGCCTGCTCATTTGAGTGGTTACCCAGATTACAGTGGTCTAGAGGATCCCTTTCTTTGGGTAAAGTGGCTTGAGTTGTTGCCAAGGAGTAGTAGGATGTCTGGGGAGATGCATATGGATTAATACAAAAAGACAACATGAAATGTTTCACTTCATAGTGGTGCGTATGGCGTAAGTGATCTAGGATTTCAGTAGCACTCCTGAGAACATTTTCACGTTAGGATGTAATATCGGTATGAATCTGGGATTTACTGGAACTAATGTGCTGTTTTGAGAGATGGTAGTACCTCCTTAAAGACCTATTCTACTGATAATGCTGAAGCACCATTTTTGTAATCCATTCTAGAAGTAGCATGTGCTTGAATAGTATTTCTTTTTATAAATGGATTCAGAAGGTCATTAAAACTGTATGCCTTGCTGACATTGGTGCCAACGGCCTAGCATTATTTGAAGGTCAGGTACTTGGAGCCCAACTGCATTGCTTTTGCTAAGTTTTTAGCTTATTTTCCAGGTGACAAGTGAGTATCCACCCCTTGTAGCATTCATCTTTGGGTCTTTTTAGCCTACACCCACCTTCTTAGCTGACTCTGCCAACATGATAAATCCTGACTGCAGAGTTTGCTTATGAGAATAAAGCAGAGAGGTTTTTAACAGAAGGTAGATGCTAGTCAGCCTACAATGTAAACAAGTTGTATTCAAATGTTGTTGATGTGTCTTTCGGCTTTTCCCGGTTAGGGGGTCGCCACAGCGGAACTCCGGTCCACTAATGATTGGTAGTTGATTTTTACGTGCCGAGTTACCAGCCCTGACGCACAACCTTCAACGTAGGTACGCCCATTCACGCATGTCTCCACGCAGAAGACACTCTAGCTGAGAATCGAACTGGACAGCGTCTTACTGTGAGGCGACAACGCTACCGCAGCACCACCACTGAAACGTAAATTCGAAATGTAAGACTAAGAATTTGAAAAATTTGATTTAGCAGTGCTGTGAAAAACTGAGATTGTTGTACAGTAAGGAGCAAGAGGTTGTCTAGGAGAAAAATTGTGAACACTTGAAAGTACCAAAACCCACAATGTATAATGTCTGGCTGTCTTGTGTAGATCAATTTTTTTGTGTGGCTGCAATATATAGCTTTGAGACGATACAGATAAAGCAAAAATGTAATATTTAGGATAGCCAAGATGTGGAGTGTAACTTAAATTTTTTGCTCCATTGTTAGCAGAGGCTTTCTAGTATTTCATTTTATTTTAATACAAGTAGATTTTTTTTTTAGCCTAGACATCATAACATTCATTATATTTCTGATAAGTCACTGACTTGCTGTAATGCCTTTGTTGGGTGTGTGCGTGTCTGTCTATGTGTGTGTGTGTGTGTGTGTGTGTGTGTGTGTGTGTTTGTCTGGATTTATGTAGTCCTTTCCTCTTACACTTTCAGTTGTAACATAACTTTTATTTGTGTGTGTGTGTGTGTGTGTGTGTGTGTGTGTGTGTGTGTGTGTGTGTGTGTGTGTGTGTGTGTGTGTGTGTGTGTGTTTGCATGAGTTAGGAGACTGTGCAAACAAAAGACATGTTTCCACCCCTTCAGCTCTTTTGTGGAGTTGGCAGATTGAATTCATATCAGAAAGGTCGGTGACATGATTTTCTGCAGTGTGAGATGAGGCGATGGTTTTAAACAATGGTGCCACACTCTTACTGGAGAAGTTTGCCTTCCTTCGTTGCGCTAGTTAATTAATATGCTAAAAATCAGAGCCAGCGATACAAATCGGGGCCTGTTGTACAACAAAAGCTGGGCATGTGCAACTCTTCATAGCCAACTTTTATGGTGCTTATTATGGAAGGAAGTCCATGTAAGAGTTTGAGGTGATGCAAGACCTGCTGCTAGCTGTGCTGCAGTTAATTCTGGGCCCCTGGCCATTTGCAAGCTGTCTCATTTGCATGTTGAATGCCATTAAGGCAGTAACAGGGTTACTGGCCATTGAAATGTTCTCATGTGACCACACATGGAAACAGACCTACAGCAGTGGTGTTTGGCAGGGGGACTGTGGCTCTTTATTCAACTTCTTTGGATCGAGTAGCTTTGGAGACCTCATAACGGAAGCGGAAGAAACAATGGTTCTGTCATCGTCAGTCCAGCCCCTCTGTTTAAAAAAAAAAAAAAAAAAAAAAAAAAGTAGCTCACTAACTTATTTTGCTTGTTTTTTTGGAAGATTAAAAGTAATGTGGAAGCATTTATGTTATTTAAGTGATTTTTAAACAAATGAGTATTTAATAGTGTGAGGAATTTTGTGTCTTTGGCGTTCATTTTATTTTTATCTACCCTTGCAGATTTTACCTTTGCCATGTACCCACCTTCAATGATTGCAACTGGAAGCGTAGGAGCAGCAATTTGTGGTCTGCAGATTGACAGTGGAGAAAGTACGTTGTCTGGTGACAACTTGATGGAAGTTCTCGCCAAGATTACCAACACAGATGTGGTAAGTATTGTATTTTTTCTCAGTGCTAGATTTTATGTATAAACATACAGAGATGAGGGAAACCCCTCCCCCACATATAAAACATTGCTGTATGTTGCAGTGACGTAATGGACACCGCCTTATGATGCCCTTTTTTTTAGATTGCTTTGCTTAGTGTGGATATAAATACAAAGATTGGAAGTTGAGTATATTTAAAGTGCAGTGTTAGCAGGTCAGGTGGCAGCATCTCTGAATGTGATTTTCATGAGGAAATTAAAGGAAACTGTCAAGTGATGCAGGCAGGTGTCGTCATTTTACTCAACACATACCAACTCAGAAAATGTGTGCACATATTTTGTGGAGACGTATGAATTTTTTCTGCTTTTGTAGAAATGTTTCCCACATTTTAGAGGGTATTCATCTTAACTGGCTCCAGCTTAGAGCTTGAGACAACTTTTTTTTTGTAGCAAATGCATCTTTAACAATTAAACTGTTCTCTGCCTGTGTGGAAATTTGTAGAAATGACCTAATTTGTTTTCCCTGGTTTTGCTTCACTTTATTTTTGGTAATTTTATTGAAGCTCTGTGAGACTTGTGTGGTGGTATTCTGCAAAGATGCATGGTTTATGCCCAACCTGTTTTATTTAGTGATGCTGAACCAGTACTCCAGAGTGTGAGATGTTTGCTACGCTGAAGACCTCATTTTTGACTAGTAGTGGATGATGTGTTCAGAAAATTACATTTGTTAAAGTAGTAGTGATCCTTATTGCTCTTGCTTTCTGTCTTGCAAAATACAGACTGTACTATTTGGACTGAAATGGTTTAGGAATTGACTGTAGAACTGTCAAGAGTTGTCCCAGGAAGACACCATTTCCCAAGAGAATATTTTGCTGTGGTGAGGGGGGAAAGAGTGAGATGGTGCAGATTTGCTGTACTATATGATTTTGCTGTCCTATTCTGATTTTGCAGAATTCATAACCTGAAGGATTCTCTGCATAGGTGACCCAAACGTCCAACCAGTATACAAAAGACTTATACTACTGCAAGGTACAGGGGATGTTGCAAAAAGGCAGCAGGGAGCATAGGCCATAAAAGTGACATCCTTAGAATTCTCTGCCACCAGTCCAAAAACCATCTTCTCTCATTCGTCTGATCGCTGAGTGACCGCTGTTCTCAGATAAGTGCCCTGTTGGGGATTTTTCTTGCTTTCACTTATTGTTGCATGTTTTTATCCAAGAAAGACAAGTGCCATTGTGGAAGACAAATTCCACAAAAAGGTAATCACAGCCAGTGTCTATTCTGTCTAAGGTTTACACATGATTACAAGACTGGCACGATCTGTCAGGTGTTTGTTCCCAAGATGCTCCACAATCATATGTCTGCCTTAAATGTTTACCTGGAGAACCAGAGGCTTAAGGGACTAGCACTTGATATGGAGGGTACGTCTGGTCTGTCCGCTGAGCCTCCGAAGAAGGAGGTCTAAGTTAGGCCAGAGTCTTTGGCTTCTTCTCTGAATCTGGATGTCCATCTTGAGGCTGATGAAGGCCCGGAGGTCCATACAGTTGCTGGCTCTTTACCTGCAGTGGATAAAGCTTCGGAAGCCTCTAAGGAAATTGCCATTAGCACGTTCACAGAGGTGTCGCAGACATCCAGTCAGGATGGTAAGGGGGAATCACAGCTTATCTCTTCGGACATCCCACAAAGTACTTCTCTTTACATAGCCAGTGAAGAGAGTCCAACATCTGTGCCAGAGAGGGTAGGCCTACGTCAGTCCCTTCCTCTCAGCCTAAGGCTGATCTTCCTCTTCAAAAAAGCTTAAGCATATTTCACCTCTTCAGGACCCTACTCCAGTCTGGCAGGCCTTTTCTCAGGACACTTTTAATGCCTTTATGGCTTTGAGACCTACCTCTGCTGATGTTCTTCGTATTTCAGTGTTGCAGTCATTACATTTGAGGGCAACCTGCCTGCAGATTACCCAGTCGGCCTGAATTCCAAAGTCTTGGGTCCTGCATCGGTTGCTGTCTTCTCTTCCATGACGTCAGGTTGTCAAGGGTATAAAACATGCAGCCGACGCCATTTTCTTTAGTCTTTCTTTCCGTGTAGTGCCCGAAGCAGAAGCATTTCGCAAGTGCCGGTCGGCCGACTACTGAAATATTCGAGTTTGAGTTTCAGAACCAAAGTCTTCACTAAAGCTAAGTACCCCGTTAGGGAAACTTTTTTCTTGCTCCTTACCGATGTCAGAAAAAGTTAATAATTGTATTACTTGTGGGAAGCAAATACCTCATAAGGATTTCCAGTTATACTGTATTCCTTGCCTAGGCCCTGATCATAACATGCCTAGCTGTCGGTTTTGTGCTAGATTTAACCAACGCACTATTAAGCATCGGTATATTTTTGCATCAAAGTATTTTGGAAACAGATTTAACTACCCAGAAATGTTGTCGGATAGCAGTCCGACTACCGGAGTACATAAAAAGTGCAAAGAAAAGGACAGAGACAGGCAGTCGAGATCCAAAACCAATGACAAAGCTTCTCCTAAGCCAGTCACCGGTACTCAGTGAGGCGCTTTCGCAGCCCCTGATACCCGCTACCTTCGAGTCGCAGGCCTCTACCGACACCCACGTGGAGTCCGGCATGCCGCAAGATACCCAAGGTATTGGACCGATGAATGTATCTCCCTCGGATGGGTCCAGAGGCGCTGAGCAGGCACCGGCTTCTGAGGGTGTATTCAGACCTCAACATTTGTATATCAAACCGACGACAGCTGCAAAACCAAAGACAAAAGCAACTTCTAAAACTAAAAAAAAAGATGCATGAGCCACGTGCACAGGCCTCTATGCCTAAAAAACAGATGATCAGAATGGCTGAAGACCTCATTACCTTGATCAGGAGTACCCATCCCCCTCCAGATAAGAGGCCTAGGCAAGACACTGATTATGAATCTTCAGATCAGGTTTCTATTTCTTCTGATTCCTGTTTTGATCAGGAATTATCTATTCCTCCCTATGGGGATTCTGATGCATAGGAGTCTATGCCATCTGCATCTCCTCCTGAGGATTATTCATTTGGAGAAATCTTGCATACTTTGAGGGAGCATTTTCACTGGGAGAGTCAAGACTTCTCAGAATCAAAAAAGAGGCTCAGGGATTTCCTTCTTCTCCCTCAGCACAGGCCTTTAGCCCTTCCCCCTGTTTTAGGCATTGTGGATGATGTGTTTTCGGAGTCAAGCTTGACCCCTGACTCCTTACCTCTGGCTCCCAGTAAGCCTGACAGATAGTACAGGGTCCCTGATGGACATAAATTTTTATTTAGAAACCCTGCTGCTGATCCTGAAACTATTTCACAGGGTCCAAAGGGATTTAAGGCCTCAACAGCAAAAAAATCCTACCCCCTCCGACAGAGATTCAAGGGCACTGGACAAATGGGGAAAAAAAGGTTTATACTTCTGCAACCTTGGCAATCAGGGCTTTAAACTGTCAATTTCATATGCTTAAGTGCCAACAACATGTTATGGGATTGTTGAAACAAAATGATGTTGATTTCAGAATGTGCAGAAAATAAAGAATTGCAGGAATTATTGCATGTAGCTGAACAGGTTGGAAAGCATAGTCTGCAATGTGGTTTTGACTCCTTAGAAGCCTCCTGCAGGGCCCAGTTACTGGATCTGTGATTAGGAGGCATGCCTGGTTAAAGGAACAGAATTTGCCTGATCATGTTAAAGCTAAATTGCTAGATGCACCTTTACTGCATGATTTGGTATTAAGGCAGAAGAGGTTTTAAAGAAAATGGAAGACAAAGCTAAGTCTATGCAAACTGTTGACTTCTTACAAGTGCAGCCACCTAGGTTCAGTAGACACTGGCCTACAAAACATTGGTCTTTTCCCGTGTCAGACAGAGCTCAAAGGGGCAAATCCAGATGCCCTAAGGGTTCCAGATTCCAGGCGCAAGATTCATACAGGTCAAAGCAATGGGGCGCTTCTACCTCCAAATCTGGAGGAGATAAGGTGCAAACCTACAGAAAACAATCCCAATGAATTCCCTCTGCCTACTCCAAGCACTTACCTTTTGGCAGCACCCATAGGGGGAAAGTTAGCACTTTTTGCTCAAAATTGGCAGTTAATAACCCAGGACAAGTGGGTACTAAACATAGTGTCACAGGGATACAGATTCCATTTCTGGTACATAACTCCCAGCAGGTTAGCAACCATTTCTAGGAATGTGGTTATGATGCATTGGAAGCTTCATGTAGGTCAGCTATGACTGGCGCAGTCATACGTAGGCATGCTTGGCTGAAGGAACAATCTCTGCCAGACCATGTTAAAGCAAAGCTTCTGGATGCTCCACTGGAAAAGCAAAAGTTATTTGGCTCCACGGTTCAGGAGGTTCTAAAGAAATTTGAAGAAAAGGCAAAATCTGTTCAAACAGTCAAAGATTTCTCCAAGTCCAACCTCCAAGATTCAGCAGGAATTGGCCTTCCAAGAATTGGTCCTTTCCAGACACAGAGAGGTTTCAGAGAGGCAAGAACAAGAACAGGCGTGCCAGAGGTAGAGGGCAAGCTAGAGGCTCCTACAGAGGACGTCAATGGCAGCCTCCCAACCAGAGAGGTAATGCAGGACCTACAACTGCTGCACAAGGACAGGCTCAATGACTTTACTTTGACACCACCAACCAGGGCTCAATTGGAAGCACCTTTGGGCGGAAAGCTTTCTTTATTCTCAGAAAATTGGCACAGTATTACAAGGGACAAATGGACACTACAAATAATGGACAAAGGATACAGGTTCCATTTTCACACAATACCAAAAAGAAAAGGCATGCCAGACCTGCCACCGAATCAATGGGCAGAGGCTCTGAAACAAATTTCCAGCTTAATGCAAATGAAAGCTATAGAAAAGGTTCCTCTCTCAGAACAAGGCCAAGGATTTTATTCCAGACTATTCCTTGTTCCAAGAAAAGAAAAACAATGGAGGCCTATTCTCGACTTGTCCGCATTGAATACTTGTCTCATTGTGCCAAAGTTCAAAATGCTGACTCTACAGCAGTTCCTTCCCATGCTGGGCAAGGGGTCTTGGCTGGTAACTCTAGACCTCAAGGAGGCATACCTGCATGTCCCTATCAGACAAAGTTGCAGAAGACACCTCAGATTTCTTGCAGGGTCAGAGCACTATCAATTCTCAGCATTGTCCTTTGGCTTATCTACTGCGCCCAGAGTATTCACGAAATGCCTGGCATCAGTAATTGCACACTGCAGACTTCAGGGGATTCAAATTTACCCATATCTGGACGACTGCCTTATACAAGCGGACAGCCAACAAACTTTGGTAAAACACTTGAATTATGCCATCCACCTATTTCAGGCCTTGGGGATATACAGTCAACATTCACAAATCAAGACTTGTTCCATCCCAAAGAATAACCTTTCTGGGTGCGAATCTAGATACTACCATCCAAATGGCGTTCCTCACAGAAGAAAAACAAAGTCAACTACCAGATTACTTCAAAAATCTGACAAGACAAACTCAGCTGACTGCAAGGAAAATCCTGCAGGCCCTGGGTTACATGGCTTCTTGCATCCTTCTGATTCCACAAGCAAGGCTACATATGAGGAAACTACAATGGTACCTAAGGAGTTTATGGACTCAGCACAGTCACAGCTTGGAAGCTTTGATACCACTCATTCCGTGTCTACAAAAGGAATTTCTGTGGTGGGCTCAAGCAAGCCAGTCAAACCATTACAACGGACGCTTCAGACCACGGATGGGGAGTGCACATGGAGGGCAGATGCATTCAAGGTCTATGGTCACAAAAGGAGCTACGCATGCACATAAACCAAAAGGAGATGCTGACAGTGATACATGCAGTCGAAGCCTTCAAACCCTTTCTGCATCAAGGCCATCTACTAATAAGGACAGACAATACCACAGTTATGTGGTACATAAACAAGCAAGGAGGCACCCATTCCTATCCTCTTTGCAGGCTGGCAATGAATCTATGGGAACTTTCCTTGGAACTCAATATACAGCTGCAATCCCAGTTTGTACCAGGGAAAGACAATATACTGGCGGACAGCTTAAGCAGAAATATCATGGATGCTGCACCCGGACATATTTCTACAGATAACACAATCATGGGGGGGGGGGAGGCCAGACATAGATCTTTTTGCCTCCCCCCACAATCATCAGCTGAAGAAATTCTGCTCAAGGACATACCACCCACAAGCATGGAAAGTGGACGCCCTCTCTTTCAGCTGGAGAACTCTAACAGTGTATGCGTTTCCACCTCTCCCATTAATGACCAAGGTTTTACTGAAGATCAGGACAGAGCAGCCAAAAGTGATTCTAATAGCTCCGGACTGGCCAAGACAGCACTGGTACCCACTGTTAAAGAGCATGTCACGCACTAAACCATGGCCTCTTCCTCTGTGGCCACTTCTACTGACACAGCACAATTACAAAACTCTGCATTCCAACCTGAAAACTTTGCAACTAACAGCCTGGAAAATACCTTGACTCCTCCTCAGGATAAGCTATCCCAGAAAGTGAACGATATTATTATGGAAGCTCGCAGGCCTTCCACAAGAAAGGCATATTCAGCAAAATGGAAAAGCTTTCACATTTGGAACACCTCAAAGGGCCTAGATGCGTCAGTGATGAACATGGCACATATCCTGGAATACTTGGCAGAAATGTTCCACAATAGTCTGTCTTACTCTTCCATCAAAATTCATGCTTCAGCAATTTCAGCAGAGTACAACACTGATCCACCTGTCTTTTCTCATCCTCTCCTAAGACAGTCTCTAAGAGGAATCAAAAACATCAATCCTCCGAGGAAACCACCACTACCTACTTGGGACCTTAACTTCGTGTTGGAAAAACTAACACTGCCTCCCTTTGAACCAGCAGCATCTGCAGCACTACAGTTCTTGTCTTGGAAGACTGCCTTCCTACTGGCCATAACCTCCGCAAGAAGAGTATCTGAGTTACAGACCCTCATGGCAGTACAGCCATTTCTTATTTTTCATCAGGACAGAGTTTCATTGAGAACCAACCCTACATTTATGCCAAAGGTAGTATCCAGGGTCTCATTAAACCAAGCTATTCACTTGCCTACCTTCTTTCCAAATCCACAAAACAAAGGGGAGAAACTTCTGCACACCCTGGACATACACAGACAGTTGCGCTAATACTTGGACAGAACTAAGAGTTACAGAAAAACTGACCAGCTTTTGGTAGCATATGCTGCTGGTACACAAGGAAAAGCAATTTCCAAACAGACAATTTCAAAATGGATAGGAAATTGCATTTGTTTTTGTTACTCCTTTCATGGAAAAACTGTGCCAGCTAACATTAGACCTCATTCCACGAGAGCCACAGCCACCTCCACAGCCTTCTTAAGAGGGGTGGCTACCAAGGACATTTTAGAAGCTGCTACATGGAGCTCCGTGCATACATTTTCCAAGCATTACAATTTACCTTTATATTCCAGATCCAGAGCAGGGTTTGCTACGGCAGTCCTGCAGGGCATTTTAGCTACACCATCCTTTACATAGTTCCTCCACCCCCAGATTGGCTATGGTATTCTACCCATATGTGATGACTGCAGATGCATTCTTGAAGGACATAGTACAGTTTTGTACCTACCATAAATGTAGATGTCCGAGTAGGTATGCATCTGCAGTCAGGTTTACCCTCCCTCCTTCCCCTCTGTGGTAATTCTTGGGTACTTACCCCTCTTATAGCTAGCTGGGGTTATCTATTATGGTGTATTTGTTTTTATATTACTGTGCATGTTTGGATTTTTTAATGCATCTCTCCAAATTTAGCCTTCCTTAGCGGGCACCTGGCATCTGGGGCAAGAAAAACTGAGGAAGATGGCGTCTGCTGATGCTTTTATACCCCAGGCGCTCTGACGTCGGGGAAAGGGCGACATCAGCTGACGCCGGACCCAGACTTTGGAATCCGGCCGACCGAAGGGCTGCCTGAGGCAGGACAACCCACATGTGATGACTGCAGATGCATACCTATCGGACATCTACATTTATGGTAGGTACAAAACTGTACTTTTCCATCTCATCTGATAAGCCTTACAAACTGATTGCCAGTGACATCTCTTGAGACAAGGATAGCAGGGCTATGGATATGTGGAGTAAAAAGGCTTATAACTCCTCTATTTTGGCATTTAGGGCTATTGATTACGAAACCCAGATGAACAAATACTTGATATCCATTCTGAATTCTATAAGTAAGGTAGTGGTGGATGTGCAGGATACTGATTCTAAACAACAAATGATGTTCTTCGTGTTTCACTGTTGCAGTCATTACATTTGGGGGTAATCTGCTGGCAGGTTGCTCTCAGTCGGCCTGAATTCCAAAGTCTTGGGTCCTGCATCAGTTGCGGTCTCCTCTTCCATGACGTCAGGTCTATAAAACAAGCAGCCGATGCCATTTTCTTTAGTCTTTCTTGCCGCACAGTGCCTGAAGCAGAAGCATTTCGCAAGTGCCGGTCGACAGACTCCTGAAATATTCGAGTTGAGTTTCAGAACCAGTCTTCACTAAAGCTAAGTACCCCGTTGGGGAAACTTTTTTCTTGCTCCATTCCGATGTCAGAAAAAGTTAATAATTGTATTACTTGTGGGGAAGCAAATACCTCATAAGGATTTCCATTTATAGTGTATTCCTTGCCTAGGCCCTGATCACAATGTGCCTGGCTGTTGGTTTTGTGCTAGATTTAACCAATGCAATATTAAGCGTCGGTATATTTTTGCCTCAAAGTATTTTGGAAACAGATTTAACTACCTATAAATGTTGTCGGATAGCAATCTGACTACCGGAGTACATAAAAAAACACAAAGAAAAGGACAGAGACAGACAGTCGAGGTCCAAACCCGACGACGAAGCTTCTCCTAAGCCAGTCACCAGTTCGCCGGTACTCAGTGAGGTGCTTTCGGAGGCCCTGATACCCGCTACTTTCGAGTCGCAGGCCCCTACCGAGACCCATGTGGAATCCGGCACGCCGTGAGATACTCAAAGTATTCTCCCTCAGATGGGTCCGGAGCCGCTGAGCAGGCACCGGCTTCTGAGGGTGTATTCAGGCTTCAACATTTTTATATCAAACCGATGACAGCTGCAAAACCAAAGACAAAAGCAACTTCTAAAACTAAAAAAACAGATGCATGAGCCACATGCACAGGTCTCTATGCCTAAAAAACAGATGATCAAAATGGCTGAAGACCTTATTACCTTGATCAGGGGTTCCCATCCCCCTCCTGATAAGAGGCCTAGGCAAAACACTGATTATGAATCTTCAGATCAGGTTTCTATTTTTTCTGATTCCTCTTCTGATCAGGAATTGTCTATACCTCCCTATGAGGATTCTGATGCAGAGGAGTCTATACCATTTGCATCACCTCCTGAGGATTATTCATTTGGAGAAACCTTGCGTACTTTGAGGGAGCATTTTTACTGGGAGAGTCAAGATTTCTCAGAATCAAAAAAGAAGCTCAGGGATTTCCTTCTCCCTCAGCATAGGCCTTTAGCTGTTTTAGACATTGTGGATGATTTTTGGAGTCAAGCTTGACCCCTGACTCCTTACCTCCGGCTCCCAGCAAGCTTGACAGATATTACATGGTCCCTGACTCACGCAAATTTTTATTTAGAAACTCTGCTGCTGACCCTGAAACTATTTTACAGGGTCCAAAGGGAGTTAAGATCTCAACAGCAAAAAATCTTACCCCCTCTGACAGAGATTCAAGGGCACTGGATAGATGGGGAAAATGTTTATACATCTGCAACCTTGGCAATTAGGACCTTAAACTGTCAGTTTCATATGCTCAAGTATCAACAACAAGTTATGGGATTGCTGAAACAGAAAATGATGATTTCTGAATGTGCAGAAAATAAAGAATTGCAGGAGTTATTGCATGCAGCTGAACAGGTTGGAAAGCATACTTTGCAATGTGGTTTTGATTCCTTAGAGGCCTCCTGCAGGGCCGCAGTTACTGGCTCTGTGATTAGGAGGCATGCCTGGCTAAAAGAGCAAAATTTGCCTGATCATGTTAAAGCTAAATTACTGGATGCACCTTTGCAGCATGATACTCTGTTTGGTATTAAGGCAGAAGAGGTTTTAAAGAAAGTGGAAGACAAAGCTAAGTCTATGCAAACTGTAAAAGACTTCTTACAAGTGCAGCCACCAAGATTCAGTAGACACTGGTCTACAAAAAATTGGTCCTTTCATGTGTCAGACAGAGCTCAAAGGGGCAAATCCAGACACCCTAAGGGTTCCAGATACCAGGCACAAGATCCTTACAGGTCAAAGCAATAGGGCGCTTCTACCTCCAAATCTGGAGGAGATAAAGCGCAAACCTACAGAAAACAGTCCCAATGACTTCCTCTGCCTTCACCACGCACTTACCTAGGGCAACACCCTTAGGGGGAAAATTAGCACTTTTTGTTCAAAATTGGCAGTTAATAACCCAGGGCAAGTGGGTGCTAAACATAGTATCACAGGGATACAGATTCCACTTCCATACTCTGCCAATGGCAAACGGTTGGACGGATCTGCCAAAAAAATCAATGGTCAGAGGCACAGAAACAGGTTACGTCCCTCATGGATATGGGGGCCATTCAGCCAGTACCAGAACAAGAAAAAGGACAAGGTTTTTACTCAAGACTGTTCCTGGTACCCAGAAAGGACAAGGCCTGGCGGCCAATAAAGGATTTATCTATTTTGAACACATACCTGGACATTCCAAAATTCAAAATGCTGACTTTGCAGCAGCTTCTGCTCATGCTGGGCAAGAATGCTTGGCTGATGACATTAGACCTAAAAGAGGCATACCTGCATGTCCCAATAAGGCAATAGTGCAGACGATACCTCAGATTCAAGGCTGGCTTAATGCATTACCAAATGTCCTTCAAGGATGCATCTGCAGTCATCACATATGGGTTGTCCTGCCTCAGGCAGCCCTTTGGTCGGCCGGATTCCAAAGTCTGGGTCCGGCGTCGGCTGATGTCGCCCTTTCCCTGACGTCAGAGCGCCTGGGGTATAAATGCGTCAGCCGATGCCATCTTCCTCAGTCTTTCTTGCCGCATGGTGTCCGAAGCAGAAGCAGTTCGCAAGTGCCGGTCGGCCAGCTCCTGTAATTCAGCTACCGAAGACTTCAAAAGCTAAGTACCCCATTGGGGACTCTTTCTTGCCTCAGCCGATGTCAGATAAAATTAATAATTGCTTAACTTGTGGGAAACAAATACCTCATAAGGATTTCCACTCTTACTGCCTCCCCTGTGCCTAGGCCCAGACCACGACGTTTCGGCCTGTTCAGCCTGTGCTTCCTTCAACCGACGCACTCTTAGACGTCGGGCGGAGTTTGCAGAGGAATTTTTTGGGGCTAGTTTTGCTTACAATATGCCGTCGGAGACTCCAACTTCACATTTAACAAAGAAATGGAAGGACAAGGACCGACACACGCGGCCCGCGGTTTCGGCTGAAACCACGGCCAGGCCTACCGCGAGTGTCTCTGTCTCGGCTGAAACAGAGTCCTTGGTACTTCCGACCACCGAAACCGCTCAACCGACAACCTCGGCCCCGGAGGCCCCTACTGAGTCTGTCATTGAATCTCCATTAGAAACGGGTGTCCTGGAACCTTCCGACACCATACCTCTAGACAAAACTACACCAGCACGTGGTGCAGCCAGGCCTCCTGCATCCATGTCCATTAAGGCATTCTCTAGGGCTAAATCTGCTAAACCCTCAAAAGCTTTGCCTCCCAGGGTTATCCCTCAGGGACCCACTACAGGTTCACAGATCCTAAGTTTAGCAAAGGACCTTATTTCATTAATTAGGGGCTCACAGCCCCATCCGGACAGGGGCTCTCAACCTCCTCCAGATAAAAGGCCCAGGGTTGAGCCCTCTGATCCCCACTTTTCAGATGAGGCCTCTGATGGCTCTACTCTCTCGGACTACCAGGAGGAGGCTTTTTCGGCCTATGAGGATTCTGATGCAGAGGAATCTATCCCCTCGGCCTCCCCTCCTGAAGAACTGTCCTTCGGGGAGACTCTTCACACTATGAGAGAGCATTTCCAATGGCAGGGCCAGGAATTCTCTGATTCCAGGAAGAGATTAAGGACTTTCTTGCATTTGCCTCAGCATAGACCTTTGGCTACTCCTCCTGTTTTGAATGTCATTGATGATGTGTACTCTTGAGTCTAGCACAACCCCTGACACTCTTCCACTGGCTCCTGTCAAACCCGATAGGTACTACAGGGTCCCGGACTCACATCTTTTCCTTTACAAGGCCCACTCTGCTGATCCAGAAACTATTTCCCAGGGCCCTAAAGGGGTTGCAGCTGCCACTACTAAAAATCCACTCCCCTCTGATAGGGAGTCCAGGGCTTTAGAGAGATGGGGTAAGAAAGTGTATACTTCTGCTACTCTTTCTATGAGGGCTTTAAATTGTCAATTTCATATGATACAGTACCAAGAGTATTTGTTAGATGAATTGCATAAAAAACTGTCTTCACCTGAACCCCTAGATCGCAAATCACTTCAGGATCTGGTACATAACTCCCAACAAGTTTGCAACTATTTCTTGCAGTGTGGTTATGATGCATTGGAAGCTTCATGTAGGTCAGCTATGACAGGTGCAGTCATACGTAGGCATGCTTGGCTGAAGGAACAATCTCTGCCAGACCATGTTAAAGCAAAGCTTCTGGATGCTCCACTGGAAAAGCAAAAGTTATTTGGCTCCACTGCTCAGGAGGTCTTAAAGAAATTTGAAGAAAAGGCAAAATCTGTACAAACAGTCAAAGATTTTCTACAAGTCCAACCACCAAGATTCAGGAGAAATTGGCCTTCCAAGAATTGGTCCTTTCCAGACAGAGAGATTTCAGAAGGGCAAGCTAGAGGCTCCTACAGAGGACGTCAATGGCAGCCTCCCAACCAGAGAGGTAATGCAGGACCTTCAACTGCTGCACAAGGACAGACTCAATGACTTTACTTTGACCCCGCCAACCAGGGCTCAATTGGAAGCACCTTTGGGCAGAAAGCTTTCTTTATTCTCAGAAAATTGGCACAGTATTACAAGGGACAAATGGACACTACAAATAATAGACAAAGGATACAGGTTCCATTTCCACACATTACCAAAAAGAAAAGGCATGCCAGACCTGCCACCGAATCAAAGGGCAGAGGCTTTGAAACAAATCTCCAACTTAATGCAAATGAAAGCTATAGAAAAGGTTCCTCTCTCAGAACAAGGCCAAGGATTTTATTCCAGACTATTCCTTGTTCCAAGAAAAGAAAAGCAATGGAGGCCTATTCTCGACTTGTCCGCACTGAATACTTATCTCATTGTGCCAAAATTCAAAATGCTGACTCTACAGCAACTCCTTCCCATGCTGGGCAAGGGGTCTTGGCTGGTAACTCTGGACCTCAAGGAGGCATACCTGCATGTCCCTATCGGACAAAGTTGCAGAAGACACCTCAGATTTCTTGCAGGTTCAGAGCATTATCAATTCTCAGTATTGCCCTTTGGCTTATCTACTGTGCCCAGAGTATTCACGAAATGCCTGGAATCAGTAATTGCACACTGCAGACTTCAGGGGATTCAAATATACCCATATCTGGACGACTGCCTTATACAAGCGGACAGCCAACAAACTTTGGTAAAACACTTGAATTATGCCATCCACCTACTTCAGGCCTTGGGATATACAGTCAACATTCACAAGTCAAGACTTGTTCCATCCCAAAGAATAACTTTTCTGGGTACGAATCTAGACACAACCACCCAAATGGAATAACTTTTCTGGGTGCGAATCTAGACACAACCACCCAAATGGCTTTCCTCACAGAAGAAAAACAGTCAACTACCGGATTACTTCAAAAATCTGTCAAGACAAACTCAGTTGACTGCAAGGAAAATCCTGCAGGCCCTGGGTTACATGGCTTCTTGCATTCTTCTGATTCCACAAGCAAGGCTGCATATGAGGAAACTACAATGGTACCTAAGGAGTTTATGGACTCAGCACAGTCACAACTTGGAAACTTTGATACCACTTATTCCATGTCTTCAAAAGTAATTTCTGTGGTGGGCTCAAGCAAGCCAATCAAACAGGGGTCTGCCCTTCAGCAAACCAATAGCCAGCCAAACCATTACAATGGACGCTTCAGACTACAGATGGGGAGCGCACATGGAGGGCAGATGCATTCAAGGACTATGGTCACAAAAAGAGCTACGGATACACATAAACCAAAAGGAAATGCTGGCAGTGATAAATGCAATCGAGGCCTTCAAACTCTTTCTGCATCAAGGCCACCTGCTAATAAGGACAGACAACACCACAGTTATGTGGTACATAAACAAGCAAGTAGGCACCCATTCCTACCCTCTTTGCAGACTGGCAATGAATCTATGGGAACTTTCCTTGAAACTCAATATAGAGCTGCAATCCCAGTTTGTGCCAGGAAAGGACAATATACTGGCGGACAGCTTAAGCAGAAACATCATGGATGCACACGAATGGATGCTGCACCCAGACATCTTCCTTCAGATAACACAATCATGGGGGAGGCCGGACATAGATCTCTTTGCCTCCCCCCACAATCATCAGCTGAAGAAATTCTGCTCAAGGACATACCACCCACAAGCATGGAAAGTTGACGCCCTCTCTTTCAGCTGGAGAACTCTAACAGTGTATGCATTTCCACCTCTTCCATTAATGACAAAGGTCTTACTGAAGATCAGGACAGAGCAGCCAAAAGTGATTCTGATAGCTCCGGGCTGGCCAAGACAGCACTGGTACCCACTGTTAAAGAGCATGTCACGCACGAAACCATGGCCTCTTCCACAATGGCCATTTCTCCTGACTCAGCACAATTACAAAACTGCATTCCAACCTGAAAACCTTGCAACTAACAGCCTGGAAAATACCTTGATTCCTCCCCAGGATAAGCTATCCAAGAGAGTGAGGGATATCATCATGGAAGCTCGCCGGCCTTCCACAAGAAAGGCATAATCAGCAAAATGGAAAAGATTTCACACTTGGAGCACCACAAAGGGCCTAAATGCGAAAGTGATGAACATGGCACATATCCTGGAATACTTGGCAGAAATGCTCCACAATGGGCTGTCTTACTCTTCCATTAAAATTCATGCTTCAGCAATTTCAGCAGAGTACAATACTGATCCACCTGTCTTCTCTCATCCTCTCCTAAGACAGTTTCTAAGAGCAATTAAAAACATCAATCCTCCAAGGAAACCACCATTGCCTACTTTGGGACCTTAACTTCGTGTTGGAAAAACTAACACTGCCTCCCTTTGAACCAGCAGCATCTGCAGAACTACAGTTCCTGTCTTGGAAGACTGCCTTCCTTCTGGCCATAACCTCAGCAAGAAGAGTATCTGAGTTACAGGCCCTCATGGCAGTACAGCCATTTCTTATTTTTCATCAGGACAGAGTCTCATTGAGAACCAATCCTTCATTTATGCCAAAGGTGGTATCCAGGGTCTCATTAAACCAAGCTATTCACCTGCCTACCTTCTTTCCAAATCCACAAAACAAAGGGGAAAAGCTTCTGCACACCCTGGACATACACAGACAGTTGCGCTACTACTTGGACAGAACTAAAAGTTACAGAAAAACTGACCAGCTGTTTGTAGCATATGCTGCTGGTGCACAAGGAAAAGCAATTTCCAAGCAGATAATTTCAAAATGGATAGGGAATTGCATTCATTTTTGTTACTCCTTTCATGGAAAAACTGTGCCAGCTAACATTAGACCTCATTCCATCAGAGCCACAGCCACCTCCACAGCCTTCTTAAGAGGGGTGGCTACCAAGGACATTTTAGAAGCTGCTACATGGAGCTCCGTGCATAGATTTTCCAAGCATTACAACTTACCTTTATATTCCATATCCAGAGCAGGCTTTGCTATGGCAGTCCTGCAGGGCATTTTAGCTACACCATCATTTAGATAGATCCTCCACCCCCAGATTGGCTATGGTATTCTACCCATATGTGACGACTGCAGATGCATCCTTGAAGGACATAGTACAGTTTTTTACCTACCATAAATGTGGATGTCCAATAGGTATGCATCTGCAGTCAGGTTTACCCTCCCTCCTTCCCCTCTGTGGTATTTATTGGGTACTTCTCCCTCTCATAGCCAGCTGGGGTTATCTGTTATGGTGTATTTGTTTTATATATATATTTACATATATATGCATATATATTTCTGTGCATTTTTAGAATTTATTGCATTTCTCCAAATTTAGCCTTCTTTAGAGGGCACCTGGCATCTGGGGCAAGAAAAACTGAGGAAGATGGCGTTGGCTGACGCATTTATACCCCAGGCGCTCTGACGTCGGGGAAAGGGCGACATCAGCCGACGCCGGACCCAGACTTTGGAATCCGGCCGACTGAAGGGCTGCCTGAGGCAGGACAACCCATATGTGATGACTGCAGATGCATACCTATCGGACATCTACAATTATGGTAGGTACAAAACTGTACTTTCTCTGCACTGCCCTTTGGCTTATCTACTGCGCCCAGGGTCTTTACAAAGTGCCTGGCACCAGTAATTGCTTTTTGCAGACAAAGTATACACATATATCCTCACTTGGACAACTGTCTCATTCAAGCAGAGAACAAGGACATTCTTCTTCAACACCTGGCGTTTGTGAAAAGGCTTCTAACATGCCTGGGGTACACAATAAACAAAAAGAAATCACAACTGGTACCCTCTCAAAAGATAACATTCCTAGGTGCAAGCTTGAATACAACTGCCCAGATGGCTTACCTCATGTCAGACAAACAAAGGCAACTGACTACTTACTTCAAACTGATGGCAACAAAAACCCAGTTATCTGCAAGACAAACTCTGCAGGCTTTGGGCTTCATGGTATCCTGCATCCTACTGATTCCATATGCAAGACTGCATATGAGGAAACATCAGTGGTACCTAAAAAGTTTATGGAGTCAACATGGTCACAGTCTGGAAACAATGATTCCTCTCATTCCCTGCCTACAACAGGAGTTTCTATGGTGGGCAAAGGCATGTCACCAAAACATGGTACGGGCCTTCACTCTACCCCCTGCCAGCCAAACCTTAACAGACGCATCAGATTATGCCTGGGGGCCCACATGGCGGGAAGATACATTCAGGGCATATGGACCCCAAAACAAATGCATCTACATATCAACCAAAAAGATGCTAGCTGTTCAAAATGCCCTGACAGCCTTCAAGGACTTACTTCATCCAGGACAACTACTGATAAAGACGGACAACACCACGGTTATGTGGTATATAAACAAGCAGGGGGCACACACTCATACCCCCTTTTCAGATTAGCCATGGCACTGTGGGACACAGCTTTGACTTGCCAAATACATCTTCAAGCTCAATTCCTGCCAGGAAAACAAAATACACTGGCAGACGATTTAAGAAGAAACCTTATGGACCCTCATGATTGGAAACTAGAGCCACAAGTTTTTAGCATGATAACAAAGAAGTGGGGGAGCCCGGACATAGATCTATTTGCCTCTCCTCAAAATTATCAATTGAAAAGTTTCTGCACAAGGACTTATCACAGACAAGCATGGAAAGTGGATGCCCTATCCTTCAGTTGGAAAAACTTTACGCCTTTCCTCCTCTGCCTCTTCTTCCCAAGGTCCTACTAAAAGTCAGACAAGAGAAACCAAAGATGATACTAATTGCCCCGGACTGGCCCCGCCAGTACTGGTAACCAGCCCTAAAGAACTTGTTTCATTACCCAGCTTGGACTTTACCTCAAAGACCTCCAACTACTGTCCCAGCAAAGCAATCACATCCTGCACAATCAACTCCAGACACTGAACCTGGCAGCATGGCTGATCATGTAGGCATACAAACAACACCTCTTAGTAAAGCTGTGATGGATGTTATTTTGGAAGCCAGAAGGCCTAGTACTAGAAAAGTTTATGCTGATAAATGGAAGAGAATCAAGCACAAGGAACTGATACAGCAGAACCAAATATTCCAATACTTGACTGAGATGCTTGACAAAGGCCAATCTTTCTCCTCAATTAAAATCCATACCTCTGCCATTTCGGCTCATTACAATACAGAGCCACCAATTTTTTCTCATCCTTTACTAAAGCAGTATCTTCGAGGAGCCAAACATTTAAGGCCTCCTAGAAGATCACCAATACCCACATGGGGCCTTAATTATGTGTTTGAAAAGCTCACCCTGCCTCCATTTGAACCAGCTGCTACTGCTGATATAAAGTTTTTATCATGGAAAACAGCTCTGCTACTAGCAGTTACTTCAGCAAGAACAGTCTCAGAGCTGCAGGCACTCATGGCTGTGGAGCCTTTTATCATATTTTACCCAGACAGGGTGTCTCTGAGGACAAATCCTTCATTTATGCCTAAGGTGGTTTCCAGTGTGGCTCTTAACCAAACCATTCATCTGCCAACCTTTTATCCAAATCCACAGAACAAGGGGGAGAGCATTCTGCATTCCTTGGGCGTACAGCTAAGATTCTACTTGAGCAGGACTAAAGCTCTAAGAAAAACTTGAGCAATTACTAGTGTCATATGCTGCAGGATCAGAATGAAAGGCTATTTCAAAGCAGTCTATTTCAAAGTGGATAAGCCACTGCATTTGTTTCTGCTACTTGCACCATGGCAAACCTGTGCCCAAGGGCATTAGGTCTCATTCCACCAGAGCTGCAGCTACTTCAGCAGCCTTTCTCAGAGGAGTACCAACCAAAGACATTCTAGAGGCTGCTACTTGGGAGTTCTTTTCACACCCTTTACAAAGCATTATCATTTCCCTCTCTACTCTAAGTCCAGGGCAGGCTTTGCCACTGCAGTTCTGCAGGGCCTTATAGCCACACCTAATGCTGTTTAGCTCCAGCCTCCCATCCATAGCTTTGGGTTTCTACCCAAATGTAATGACTGCAACAGTGAAACACGAAGAACATAGTACAGTTGTGTACACTTACCATAAATGTAGATGTTAGAGTGTATTCGCTGTTGCAGTCCAGGTTACCCGCCCACCATCCCCCTTTCATTCTGGAGTTTCTTTCCTTCTCTATCTCCTACAACCCATGTGGTGTATTTGCTTGTAGGTGAAGGTAAAGTTTGTATTGATGCATGTATATATAGTATTTATATATATATTTTTGCTACCTTGTTGGGGGCACCTGACATCTGGGGCAAGAAAAATTAAAGAAAATGGTGTTGGCTGCTTGTTTTATACCCCTGACGACCTGACATCATGGAAGAGGAGACAGCAACCGACGCAGGACCCAAGACTTTGGAATTCAGGCCGACTGAGGGCAACCTGCCAGCAGATCAGCAGATTACCCCCAAATGTAATGACTGCAACAGTGAATACACTCAAGCATCTACATTTATGGTAAGTGTACACAGCTGTACTTTATCCTTACTTAATCAGGTTACATGTAGTTATGATGCTATAGAGGCCTCAGCCAGAGCAACTGCTACATGCTCTGTAATCCAAAGGTATGCATGGTATGCCAGCCTATTCCTGAGGACTTGAAACAAAAACAGTAGATTCCCCCTTAGACAAATATCTCTCATTTGTCCCCCAAGCAGCTGCCAACTTTATCAACGCCCTTCAAGAGCAGGATAAAACCATGAAGGCCTGCAGACAGCTTCTGTTACCCTCTTTACCTAGGTACCAGAGTAATTACCCAACCTACCTCTTTTGGCAGAAAGGACTGTAGGCCTAGCCAAAAACACTGGAAGGCTCCCAAAAAGAGATTCCCAGATAAACTGCAGAGGATACCCAATCTGGGAGGCACCCCTTTAAGGACAAATCTGACTATCCACAACCTTTCTCCTGGCCTCCAAACCTACCCAGCCTCTCTGAAAAAGGCTAACCCAATCTTTCTCCACCTGGGAAAAGATTATCACAAACAAACTGGTGCTATCGATCATTAAAAAAAAGACATTCCAAAGATGTGTCTGGAACGTTTCTCCCCAGGCCTCTGCTGAAAATGGGCTTTGTCCCAGTTGGACATTCAGAGTCAACAAATTAGAAGTTATGTACCTACCATAACGTTCCATGTTGGTTGTCTTCTCTCGCCTTCTTCCTTGCTGGATGGGTTCGGAGCCGATCCTCGGCTCCAACTCTGCACTTGCTAAGCTCGAGAGTCACTTTTACCAGCTCGAGGCAGCCCCATATCCCATGATGCAAGGCGGTAATTACCCAGATCTCGTTTGGTATCTAGGGAAAAACTGCCTATAAACTTTCAACCAAGGAAAGAGGAACAACTAACCTAAAAAGGCTGTAAAGGGAAACCAGGTAATCAAGGTCAAGAACTAACTGGTGTCCAAGGACGAAGAATCTTCCAGAGAAAAAGGGAGATCAAGGTCTGTCCAGGCTAGGGGGACAGGAGGGAGGGACGCAAGAAAGAAGGTGAGAGAAGACAACTAACATGGAACGTTATGGTAGGTACATAACTTCTAAATGTTAAGTTGTCACTCTCGCCTTCATTCTTGCTGGATGGGACCGCGTCCCTAGCACCTCTATCCTGGGTGGCTCAATGGAACAGACTTTTGAGAACCGTGGAACCAAAGCTTGCCCTGTCCCTGGAGGCCAAATCCAATTTGTAATGAGAAACGAAGGTATGAGGAGTGGCCCAGGTGGCTGCTGCACAAATAGTATCCAAGGGTAGCCTAGCCTGAAAAGCTGTAGAAGTGGCTAGACCTCTTGTGGAATGTGCTTTAGGTTTTGAGGTCAGTTGTTTGCCCCTAAGCTGATAAATGTCAGAAATGGTGGAAGATAGCCATCTGGATAAGGTCACTTTAGAAACAGGGAGACCTTTTTTATTTTCAGCATAAGAAAAAGAGTTGATCAGACTTCCTAAACTGCTTTGTTCTGTCCAAGTAATATCTGAGTTGGCGATGAACATCTAGGTAATGTAATTTTTGTTCTGCCCTGTTAGAATAATTTGGAAAAAATACAGGAAGATCAATGGATTGGTTTAAATTTGACTTAGAAGCAACCTTGGGCAAAAAGGATGGATTGGTTCTCAAGGATACTCTGTCCTTGTGGAAGATCAAATAAGGGGGACGAACAGAGAGGGCATGAAGTTCAGACACTCTTCTAGCCGAGGTAATAGCGACTAGAAAAAGTGTCTTCCAAGAAAGGAACTTTAAAGAACATGAAGCAGCCGGTTCGAAAGGGGGAAGTATCAAGGATGTCAGCACTAAATTTAGGTCCCACTGTGGTGGAGGATCCCTAACAGGGGGTCTAAGAAGGAACACTCCTTTGAGAAAGGCTTTACAAAGTTTGTGGAACATAATGTTGTGGTCTGCAATTCCGACATGAAAATTCGAGATTGCTGCCAACTGAACTTTGACTGTGGAAGACGAAGAACCTGAGTAAAAATTTCCGCTAGAAAATCCAAGACTGACTGAATAGGGGCAGTAAAGGGGTCTATGTTTTTAGATTTTGCCCAAAAGGAGAAGCGTTTCCACTTGCTAGAGTAAATCCTCCTGGTAGAGGACTTAAGAGAAGCTAATATGATATCTCTAACGGGGTTAGAGATCATAGGAAGCCTGGCTAAGGAAGGAAGTGGAGCAACCAAGCTGTGAGGTTGAGGGAAGGAACGGACCGGTGCAGTTGACCCGACTGGTGGGTCAGAAGATCTGGCGCTGGGTCCAGATGCCAAGGCTGCACCAAGAGATGGCGATGAAGGAACGGGAACCAAATTTGTCGAGGCCAGTAAGGGGCAATGAGAATCATTTTGGCTCTCAAAATGGTAGCTTTCTGGAGTACTTGTGGTATCAATGGAAAGGGAGGAAAAGCATAAAGGAGTCCCCGGGGCCAATCTTTGGTAAGAGCGTCTCTGGGGGGATGGCCCGGAAGTGGGAAGAGAGAGAAGAAGTCTGGGCATTTGCTGTTTTGAGGTGTAGCAAAAAGATCGCAACATGGGCGGCCCCACTTCTGAAAAATCTCCTCCACTATGGATTGCTTGAGAGACCACGCGTGAGGCATGAGTATAGACTTGCTCAATCTGTCCGCTATTATGTTGATTTTCCCGGGGATATGCGTTGCTACCAGAAACTGATGAGAGGAGATCGCCCATTGCCAAAGTCTGAGAGCCTCTCGACACAAGGGATAGGACTTGGTTCCGCCCTGCTTGTTGATGTACCACACGATGGACATGTTGTCCGTGTGAACTGCAATAGTTCCTAAGGGAAGAAAGTCGTTGAGGGCTTGCAATGTTAAAAGCACTGCTCTCATCTCTAGGACATTTATGTGCAGGTGGTATTCGAATGGTTGCCACGTGCCATGAACCATCCTGCCCTGATAATCCCCCCCCCACCCGATCAGGGAGGCATCCGAAGTGACCGTGGCTACCGGGGTCGGGGGAACAAATGGTCTGCCCTGATGGACGAGGGGAGAGGAAATCCACCAGGATAGATGGTTCTTGCAGGTTTGTGTCACCAGGATCTTGTGACGCATGGGAAGCTGCTGTAAGGACCATTGGGTGAACAACATCCATTGTAGGAGATGCATGTAAAAACGTGCCAGAGGAAGAAGTGTGATGGCAGCTGCCATGAGGCCCAACACTTTCAGGACCAACCTGGCTTGCACCCTTTTGCTAGATAGGATGATCCGAACGTGGTTTTGGATATCTAGGATTCTCTGACTTGTTAGGTTTGCTAACATCTGAGTAGTGTCTAGATTTGCGCTTATAAAGGTAATAGATTGGCAGGGCGATAAGACTTTTCGAAGTTGTCCGAAATTCCTAACTGACCGCAGAGACGTAGAGTGTAATCTCTGGCTTGGAGAAGTTGATGCCTGGTGGTGGCTGAGAGGAGCCAGTCGTCGAGATACGGAAACACCTGGAATCCTTGACGTCTCAGGTGAGCCGTGACCACTGCCATGCATTTGGTGAACACTCTGGGGGCTGTAGTGAGACCAAAGGGCAGGGCTCTGAATTGAAAATGACTGGTCCCCAGCCGAAAGCAGAGAAACCTTCTGGAGCATCTGTGGATTTTTATGTGATAGTACGCATCCTGAAGGTCTATGGAGCACATCCAGTTGTCTTTGCCCAGAAAGGGCAAAATTGATTGAAGTGTGACCATCCGAAATCTTGTCTTTTTGACTGACTTGTTGAGCCTGCTGAGGTCTAATATTGGTCTCCAGTCTCCCGTCTTTTTGGGAACCAAAAAGAACCTCGAGTAGATTCCGGACTCTAAATGGTCTGTTGGAACTGGCTGGATGGCCCTTTTTAGAAGCTTTGAAACCTCTAGTTTTGCGATTTCCCTTACGGGGTGGAACGTCTGGAAGGGAACTTTTCTGAGGGAAGGGGCTTTCCTCGAAAGGAATCTTGTAACCCTCTGATATGATCGACTGTACCCATCTGTCTTGAGAGAGGGAAAACCAGGCTTCTGGGTACAGCGACAATCCCCCCCCCCCCCCCGACTGCCTCCAAGGGTGGACAATCGGGCAACACCTCAGGGATGCTGGAAGGGCTTGTCAGAGAGAGGCTCTCTGCTGCCCTGGTTCTGCGGACCCCCTCTGCCCCTAGGGCGGCATCTATTGTTATTACCCCCTCTGCCTCTGGGGGTAAATTGACCACGTGCGTCAGGCGTGACTCCCTGAGATTTTCGGAACCACATTTTCCCTCCCTTCTGACCTTTGGGATAAGGCCTAGATGGGGGTGGAGAAATGGACTCCTACGGCAGAAAGAGTCTTGCCGTCTTGCTCGCACCTGGTCAAAGTATCCTTCACTTGAGGGCCAAACAGTTGCCCCATCAAAGGGAGAGTTTGTGAAGGACGCCTTAAAGGGCTCTGCAAAATTAGAGCCGCATCCAGGACTGACGTCTGAGAGCCCCTCCTGTGCCTGCAGCTCTACTCACCCCATCGGCTGCATAAGATATGAGCCGCATGGAGGAGCTGGTTATGGAATTAAGGATTCCCAGCTGAGAGGCAATCTTCTCCTGAGCCCCTGCTGCTGACGGATCCTGTACTACTTCACCCAATTCTTTGAGGATGTCTCTGAAGTCTGGTGAAGTGACATAAATAATTCAGCGAACGCATAGCAAAGGTCGCTGAGGAAAACATCCGCTTGCCATACCTGTCCATGGTCCTAGACTCCTTGTTAGGAGGATGGACTTGCACGGAAGGATCTGCAAGTTCCTTTTTGGTGGCGGCCGCCACCACCATGGCATCAACCGGGACACCTTTAGTAAGAAACTGCTTTTCAGCGGGGGCCGTGATTAATTTTGAAGGTGTCCTGGGGACTGGTTCCACCGAATCAGGAGATGCCCACGCCTTTCGAGCTATGACCTCCATGAGAGGGTCGAAAGGCGGAGACACCCAGGAGGTGGAGGGTCGAGATCCAAAAGCCTCCAGGTATACCGATTCATCCTCGGAGGGATTAATGGAGGGCCAGTTCCCCCTCTGTTTTAGGAGTTCAAGGATGTCTGAAAAGGAGACATCCTCAGAGGGGGATCTTGAGGACCCCTCCGACTCATCTGAATCAGTATCTGATGTTATAGACTCAGGGGGGTCTTAAGTGCTTTCTCTTGCAGGTCCTCTTACGCGGGGGTTCACCTGAAGGATTAGGAGAAACCTCAGAAGAGGAAGTTCTTCCCAATGGGGAGACCTGGGGCGATGGATCTCTGGGTCCGGGAGCAAGAGAGCGGGAAGAGGCATCTACAGGCACCATAGAGGGAGGAGCTAAAGGAACCGACTGCTGACTAAGCTCAGGGGCTAGCACACTCCTCATCACCTCGAAGGCTCCCCTCCCAGGGAGGGCCGAGAGATCCCGCTCCAAAGAAACAGGGATCCCTGGTCCCACCGAAAGGGAAGGCTCCGAAGCAGATGTTGGGGCCGAGCTCACCAAGGCCGAAGCTCCGAGAGGGAGAACGGGGTCGGACAAGGGTCCGATGCCACTCGCCCCCTCGGAACCGACCAGGGAAGCCCAACGCCCGGATCCCTCCAAGGAAGGTCTCAAGGAGGAGATAGGAGTCGAGGACGACGGAGCCGAAAGGTGTGTTATCGGCTCCGAAGCAGCAACAGTCACGGTACCAATAATCTCCGGCTCCGAACTCTGTAGGAGAGTCGAAGGAGGAATTTCAGGAGGGTGTAGGATAGCGGTCGTCTGTTGAGATGGGGCTATGGAGCATCTGGCCTAGTGCCTGTGATTTTAATAGCCTACTCACCACTCTCTAAATCATGGTCTGATAGCCTGGAAGACCTTGATGATTGGCTCCGATGGCTCCGCTCCGAAAGCAACGGGGAGGCTGGAGCCGAGTGTATAGATTCCAGTGAAGGAGATCTAGACCTCTTTTTGGATGGAGCCATCGGAGCCGACAACTTGTCGGCTCTGAGCTGAGACAAAGATATCTTGGCTCCAGCCGGAGCAGAGACGTGCTTCGACGCTAGGGTGTCGGCTCCAGCCGGAGCCGACACAGGTGCCGAAGCCAGGGCATCGGCGCCGGACGGCGCCAATACTGAAGCTTCCAACAAGGAAGTATCGGCTCCGGACAGAGCCGATGTCGACTCTGGCAGAGTCGGAACTAAGACCACAGACTTGGACACTGAAGTCTGGGTCTTGGGAGGCTTAGAGGGCTTCCTGGAGCCGACCTTAGCCGGGGAGCTCTCAGGCTTAAGAAGACCCCTGAGGATCAACTTATTTCTATGTTCCTGCAGGACTCTCTGGCTGAAAGAATGACAGATAGCACAGGAGTCCTGCAGGTGTAGGGGTCCCAGGCAATAAATACAAGAAGTGTGACCGTCTGTCAGAGACATCTTCTGACAGCACGAGTCACACTTCTTGAAACCTGAGACCCTAGTATCTTTGGACATGTCTGAGTCCTAATACACACACACACACACACACACACACACACACACACACACACACACACACACACACACACACACACACACACACACACCAATCAGACAAAAAGACACTAATAAAAAAAAAATCAGAACAGTGAAACACAACACCCACACACCTAAGGAAAATCCTGACAGGAACTGTGAGGGAGGGTAAGGCCTAAGGCCCAAAACACTAGAAACTTATGAATAAGGGAAGTAAGGGGAATGGGTATGGAGCTAAGTGAATAAGGTTTACTGAAAAACAATAAAGAATAAATTTTTAGGGAATAGGGTACCTAAATCTCTCACAAATAGCAATGAAAAATCACTTACCAGGAGCTGGTAAAAAAGATGACCTCATTAGCGAAGCGGCAAACGAGATCTGGGTAATTACCGCCTTGCATCATAGGATATGGGGCTGCCTCGAGCTGGTAAAAGTGACTCTCGAGCTTAGCAAGTGCCGAGTCGGAGCCGAGGATCGGCTCCAAACCCATCCAGCAAGAATGAAGGCGAGATTGACAACTTAACATTGTTAAGTTAAAAAAAAAATAAAGAAGTTTGACTGGGACAGAGCTCATTTTCAGTGGTGGCTTGGGGAGAAATGCTACTGACGCATGTCTTTGGAATGTGGGAGGAAGCCGGAGCACCCAAAGGAAACCCACACAGTTGCAGGGAGGACATGTAGACTCTGCAAAGAAGGCGCCCCAGCGAAGATTCGAACCAGAAAACCTCTTGCTGTGAGGCAACAGTGCTAACCTTTGCACCACTACGCCTTCCAACTCTTATTTGTACACACTTTTTTAAACTCTACAGGATCAATGCCTTCTCAAGATGCAGAGTTTTCATTGCTAGGTCCATCCTGTCTGGCCTCTTGGTCAGTTTTGCTGCCTTCTAACCACCCTTACTTTCCTTAGAACACTGGTAATCACCCATGTGATAAGAATACTGCAACAGTGATTTCAGTCGGGACATAGTACAGTAGGGTAAGAATTTACCATAACAACAAAAGTCCTACTGATCACTGTTGAAATATTCTTTTTTTCCTCTATACTTAATTGCCTCTTTACTCTGTCTTTTTCATTCGGTTCCTACCCCATGGAAACACCATAGAATAGTGGGCTTTCTTACCACTTCGTACTTGTACCACTCCTAACAGTTTTCTGTCTTGGGGTTCAGGCCACTGGCTTGGAGATTAGTCTGAGGAAATGTTTGTCCATCCACCTATATACCTCTTCGAGCTGAGATCACAAGTTGGGTGTACAATACTGGGAAGGTAAAGCTTTGGTACTCCTGCTGGATGGACAGTGGTGATAACCCGCGTGTTGGGAATACTGCAGCAGGGATTAGAAGGGCATCTACTATTATGGCAAATTCTTGCACAACTGTACTTTTCCTGAGTTTTCAATGTTTTGTAAGCTTTGTCTTTGCTTGTCTACGTATTCAGATCAGATAGTTCCTGGATTGTGTTACACTTTTCACTTTCTGTATTTTTGTATGCCTTTTCCATCCACGTGATTCTTCTGTAGTCAGTTGCTCTTAGGGTGGAGCAAGCTAGGGTGCTTTCCTTAACTTGCTGCTGTGGGACCACAAATCTCTAGATCATCTCGGCAGTTGTGTGAAGTACCTTGATAAAGCACACTACCCCCAGAACATGGTAATGTTCAGCTTTCAAGCCAGCTACATTAAATGAAGAAATGGGCAAAATGGGTTGGAGATGGAAGTGCTCATGTGAACTCCCTCCTCTGATTCAGGGGCTCCCTTTACCTCTAGTTCTCTCCCAAGACCACCACAAGCAGACAGGGATTCTTATATTAAGTACCAAAGTTGCACGCTCAGCAGGTGTATGTGGATAAGGATGTATTAAGTCATGTCAGATTCTTTTGAAATGGCTTCTAATGTCTTAAATCAATAAACCCCAAGCCAGTTTCTTGATACATAGTTTCTTCAGTGATTGTGGGTTTGATGGGTCAGCGACCTGGAAATGGACTCCCAGACCCTGCTGTAACCTGTGGTGGACTCCATACACTCCAGTCTCATTATGGGCCAGAAAAAGGTGTGGCCTTCAAAGTCCACCACATGTGGTCCCACCCCTGTCTTTGTTGGCTCTGCTTGTGGACAAAATGATAAAATTGTTGTTGGGACAGTGTATTCAAGATTTCTGAAGTGTTGGTTCTGATTCTCAAAAAGTACACTAAAATGTGTCACTCTGCCACGGTCCCAGCTGGTCACAAAACCCAATGGTGGACTGTCCTATTTGATTTATGTATGTGCAGCAAGTTCATTAGGTTTGGGTCTTGAATTGCTCTGCAGGCCAGGCATAAGTTGCCCCTAAGAAGTTTATACGATACAGAGTATAATGACACCAACTTTAGTCGGTCTGTGCAAGGCACATGCTGGAGCCCCATGATGATCTTGGTTAGAAACCTCTGAGGTCTCTCTAATTGCTGTAGGCGCTTTGTATGGTTCATGCCAAATGGGCGTTGTACTCCATTATGGGCCAGATAAGTGCTCTGTATAGGGGGGTTATAACTTTTGCTGTCGGAGATGCCTTTACTAATCAAGTGTGCTGTATAAAAGCTTTCCTTACTATAGTAGACACATGGTGGTCGAAGTTAAGGTGACAGTCAACGTGTGATCCTAGGTCGCTTACCACTTCATGGGTACTTAGGCTATTGTTGATTTGATAGTGTGAGGGGAAATTGTGTGCGTGTGCCAAAGGGAATGTGATGCATTTCTTTGCATTCAGTTTGAGTCTGTGATTAATACACCAGACAATGGTCTGCGTGAAACCCTCCTAAGTATACTAACCTCATTTGGGGATTCAGTGATTCTACCTAGTTTGCAGTCGTCATCTTCAAACTTGGCCAGCCACAACTCCTTAGTTTTGAAGTGAACTTCTGAGAAGTACATCAAACAATAGGGGGGCCCAGCACTGACCACTGTGCACCCCACTAGTAGCAGGTCTGCTGGTTGATGTGGAGTCACCCACTTTGATAGTGTGTCCAGTTTGAGCCAGTTGGTAACCCATCTTACAAAGAAGGGGTTTACATTCAGTTTGCTAAGTTTATCAGTAATGCCTGAATGTGGGATTGTGTCAAAAGCCTTTGCCAGGTCGAGGTATGCTGTGTGCACATATCTGCCCTCGTCAATGGCATTGGTCACATTTTCAAAGAAATCCACCAGATTTAACAGGCAGGATCTGCCCTTCATGAAGCCAAGTTGGGTAGGATCCAGTGTTTGGAGGTCACCTATGTCTATTTATGAGGTCCCATACGTTCCATGGCCTTACAGATGAGGCCGGTGAGGCTTATGGGTCTGTAATTCCCTCGGTTTGTTGCTAGGCTACCTTTGTTGAGGGGAATGACTATTGCTTTTCTCCATTTCGCAGGAACAAAGCCTGTGGTTAGGCTGTGATTGAAAAGGGTACTTGGTGGTAGTTCATGTTTTAGCCTGTTTAGAAGACAGCCTGGGATGTCGTCAGGTCCCATAGAGGCTGTATTTTTTGCCTTGGACAAGGCTTTGAGGACCTGCTCTTCTGATATGTAGGGTGGGGGGTAGTTTGGGGGAAGCTTTGTTGCAAGTTAGGAGGGGATAAGGGAGTGAAATTGTCATTAAACCTATCCTTTAGCAGATTTGGTATCTCTGTGGGGTCAGTGTGTGTGTGATACCATTGCCCATTAGCTCTGCACATGCTTAGGTCTCACCCTTTTATTTATTTATTTTACATTTGTTAACCGGGTTAGTCTGGCTGAGCTTTTGGCTCATTTTCAGCAGAGACCCGGGGAGAAAAGTTCCTCAGGGCTAGAAAACAATTTATTAAATTTTAGTAACATGGTAGTAACCAATCAGCTATAGGATCTTACAAGAAGAGACCTGGAGAGAAAAAAGCTCCTCAGGCAATTCAATTATATAGAGTATTAACAATTGGCAGACAAGTATGTGAGTTGTTAACAAACAAGGTTTTAAACAATTAGCAGAAGAAAATGTGACTAGTTACAATATTATTTAAGCTGCTTAGAGCAAAATGAGTTAATAGGCAGATGCTTATTTAAAGTGGGTAGGATCTAGTTGTATAGGAGTTTGGAAACAAGAAAGGAAAGTAAGAATGGCTAGTAGGAGATGTAGGGGAGGTAGAGTATGGGAGACAGACTAGACAGGTAGGTTGTTTGGAGACTAAGAATTAAGAGTGGTTGGAGACAAAGGAAGAGACGAGGTATAAGAGGCAGGGGAGTAGTGTTAGAGATGCATTGAGTGAGTTGGTGAAATAGGTGAAAGGATGGTGGTTTCAGGGTGGTTGGCTACAGTGGCAAGACCACTTTGTTTTTAGGTATTTCCTTGTGGATAATTTGAAACTTTTGTTATGCCGGAGGGATTTTATTTTCAAGGGGAGTTGGTTCCAGGATGTAGCAGGGTTATAGTTATAGAGAAGGCAGCCTATTTTGGTTATGGGTTTGCAGATGTCTAATAATTCTTGATTTGAGCTGCGTAGCGTCTTAGCTGGGGAATATTTGGATTTGATAGTGGAGAGGCTGGGGAGAAGGAGGGTAGATAGAGGATAGAGTGGATGATTTGTAGTTGGTATAGTTGGCGCAGCTGAGGGATTTCTAGCCAGTCTAGTTGCTGTAGTGCTAAGTAGTGGTGTGACTTGTAGGTTTGGTTAGCTGCAAATCTGGTAATCTTATTATAGGTAGTTTCAAGCTTGGAAATAAGTGCAGAATTTAGGTTTGTGAATATTTGGCAGCTGTACAGGAGTGTTGGGAATAATAAAGCCTGGGAGAGAGTTATTCGGGCTGTGTTAAGTATTTCTTCAGAAAAGATGTCCACGTTTCTGACGAGTTCTTTTTACCGGGTTAGTAATATGGAGATCAAACTTAAACTGATCATCTACTGTAACACCTAGCAATTTAGTACTAGATTCAGCTGAGAATGATAGTGTTGTTGCAGAATAAGATGGTAAATGTACGAGTGTGGTGATGTTTTTAGGGAGGAAGAGTAGGAGCTTAGTTTTTTTTTTTTTTTTTTTTTTGGATCAAGTATTAGTTTATCACTAAGCCAAGTCTCAATGGTGTGGAAGGATGCCTGGGTAGTTGAGTGGAGGTCAGTTGGGTTGTCAGCAATGGTTATAACAGTTGCGTCATTAGCATATTGCACAAGAGATGACTGGTGACAAGAGGAGTAGAGCAAGTTGGTGAAAATATTAGAGTAGTGGTCCAAGTATGGACCCTTGGGGGACTCCCATTTGTACAGTGAGAGGGGAGGATAGTGTAGAGAGCCATTTAACTGATTGCTGGCGGGTAGAGAGATAGCTGGAGAACCAGGAGATAATAGGGGGAGAGAAATGTAAGTTTGTGAGTTTATCTAGGAGTGGGTGAGAGTGTAGGCATGAGACAAGTTTATTGTTATCACGGAGACTGTTGATGAATGACATTAGTGCAGTAGTTATACTATGCTTGGGATGGAAACCATGCTGTGTGGGTGTGAGAAGGTTTTCCTGGTGAAGGTAATGCATTACCTGCTTGTGAATGAATTTCTCTAGGATTTTTGAGAGTGGAGAGAGTTTGGCAATCGGTCTGAAGTTGGATATGTCTGAGGAGCTGCCCCCTTTGAGAAAGAAATTCTTCCATACAGTGGAGACATAGGATTCAGAAATGGATCGGTTGATTAAGATGGATACAGGATAGGCAAGAGGTTTAGAGGCAATCTGCAGGAAGTAAGAGGGTAGCTTGTCAACAGATTGGGAGCGAGGTTTAAGTTTAGAGAGTAATGACTTTACATAGTTGATACTGCTTTTAGAGATAAGGAGTTAGGAGGGTTTGGAAGAGGTATAGAGTTTGTGGGGGTGCTAATGTTTTTTCAAGGGGGGAGAGAATTTTTTATGGAGGTTGAGTTTATAAAATGATTGTTAAATTTGTTGGCTATGTCTTCAGGTGTTGCACTGGGACATGGGTTAGGAGAGGAAGGGTTTCCTGGATGAAGAGTCTGTTTAATAGAGCTCCAGAATTTCTTTGTCTGATTTAAGAGTAGAGGGAGGATTGGCATAGAAGTTTATTTTGTCATAATGGAATATTTTTTTTTATTTTATTTCTGAGTTCTTCATATTTCTGAAGAAGAAAAGGGGTCCTAGTTTTAGTCCACATTTCCAAATCCTATCCCGGTCTTTCATGAGGGTTCTGGTAGATTTAGTGAGTCAGGGAGCAGTATTAGATTTGATTCTAATTGTGCAAAGAGGAGCAGTAGAGTTAGGAATGTTTAGGAATGTAGTGTTGAAGGAGTGGACAGCTTCATCTAAAGGAAGAGTGGTGAGGTAAGACCAGTTAATCTTGGAGAGTTGGTGAATAAAGGAGTTAGGACAGAAATGAGAAAGTGAGTGGGTGGTAATGAATTTGTTAGGTTTGGTAAGGTGGGGAGTATGTCTGGTAACTGTTATAGGGCAGTGGTCGCTGGGGGCATTTGGAAGGGTTTGGGGGTCATGATAGTTTTGAGGGTTGGAGACCAATATCCAGTCAAGAAGAGAGCTAGGTAAGTGAGATTTATTAATGTAGGTTGGTGTTGTGATTAGCTGCTCATGCAGGTTTATACAGGAAGTAGTGTTGGGAGCTTGTATTGTAAGTCAATTAATATTTACATCTCCCAGTATAATTATTTCATTGTGGATGGTATGTGAGAGGTGAGATAGGATGTTGTCGAGTATGTTAATACTATCACCAGGGGGAGTATAGATTGCTGCGACAGTTATGGTGTTAAAACTGTTAAGTTTGAAGTTGGTCAGTAGGAGTTCAGCTGGTGAGAAGGAGGGTAAGTCTAGTGTGGAACTGATTTGGGAGAGACAATTGGAGTAGAGTTTGGAGACTCCTCCTCCTTTTTCTTTTAGTTCGATCTAATTTAAGGATATTGTAGCCAGGAGGGATGATTTCACTGTCCAGATGGTGTGATTTTAACCATGTTTCAGTTAGGGTAACTGAGTCAGGAGTATAGTTAACTATCCAAGCATGGAGTTCTTGAACTTTATTTACAAGGCTGCTGACATTGATAGAGCAGAATTGTGCTTGTTTTTGTGGGTTGGAGGGGTTGGCAGGTTTAGATACAGGGGGGGGGTTGGAGGGGTTGGCAGGTTTAGATACAGGGGGGGGTTATTGTTCAGGGTAGAGTCTGTAGGGCCTGGGTTAGGATAAATGTCACCAGATAGAAGTAGAGGTTTGTAATGGGGTTTTAATTTGAGTAAGTAGACTTTGTTTTTTTGTTTAAAAGGGAGGGGATATATTTTTATTTTAGGAATGGTAGTGGTGGGGGGGTGGAGGGACAAATTAGTAGATAGGGTTGTGGTGTAGTACTTGAGTTAAGAGTGGTGTTTGAGGGATGGAAATAGGGAGTATGTAATTGTGAGTGATAGGAGGTGAGGTGATAGAGTATAAGGAGTACAGAAGGTAAGAGTATAGTTTGAGTTGTAAGAGACATGTCACTTTATGTGATGTAGAACCGAGGATGAGAGGAAGGGGTGGCAGTAAGGTAGATAGGAGGTGAGGTGATGGAGTATAAGGAGTAGAGAAGGTAAGAGCATAGTTTGAGTTGTAAGAGACATGTCACTTTATGGGATGTAGAACAGAGGATGAGAGGAAGGGGTGAGTATGGTATAGTAGTCTTTGATAGTGTATAGTAGGCAAGTGTGGGGAGGAGCAAAAAGGGGAGGTAGTATGAGAACAGGAAGTAGAGGAGTGGGGGATTTGGGAGGAAGTGAGGGCATGTGGTTGTATGGATTGGTATAAGGGTAATGATATAGGGGGTGGGTGGAAGGTTAGCGAAGTGACCTAAGCGAACGGAGCAGGGCTACACCTTCCAGATAGAACTTGGCTATCAGCTAGTCCAGGGAAACTTACTAGAGATGCTACACCTGGTGGGCTTTCAGCTGCAATTAGAGCAAATGTGGCATCCAGTGTTTTTAAACCTTTGGTGTGTTGTGCTTGAGAAATCACATGGGGGGTGGGGGAAGGGAAGGAAACCATCAACTGGAATTTAAAGTAGCGGGGGAGAATCCAAGGCACTCTGCTATTCTAGCTAATTATCAAAGGACAGCCAAAAATAAGGTAAACATACAGGCACCCTTGTTCAAGGACTGGAAGGTTTCCCCAAGAAAAACTATGTGTAGGAATACACCACAGGTGGAAGTTGTATGCTGCTTACTAGTCTGCAATGGCAGATTTTATTCTCTTTTATATTTGTATTCCCCTTTGCTCATTGTTTGCTGCACACAATGTAGCTAAAGATAAAAGCAGCTGGAGACTTTGCATCTCTGGTGTTTAGTGAAGAACAAGTATTGAGGAGGAGGAGCTGAAGGCTATGACTATTGAGAGGGGCCGAATGCCTTAACACACAACAAACAGATGAAAGGGGGTGGGCTAAGAGGAATAAGGTTTGCAGCTGTTGCCCCTGGGGTATGCACTGTAGCTGACTGTAACAGATTTTAACAAGGCAGAACAGTAGTCACAAAAGCTGGCACCTACACTACACAAGTAGCAACAGCAAGGTTCCTGGAGTTAAACCTGGGGCTGCAGTCTATTTTTGGATGATGGCTGGTTAGAGTTTTCTTTGCTTTTAGCTGGAGTGAGAGGATTCCTTGCTCACACAAGTGGGGGGAACCCAAAGCGATCAGGTCTTCAGTGGCTTAGAGATGCTACACCTGGAGGGCTTTCAGCTGCTTTTAGGTTATGTATGTAGCTCTAAAAGACCTTATGGTTATCTTTGACTGTACTTACTAAGTTTCTCTCAAAGGAGCTCTTGGAAGATTTGACAAGTTGTCTTATTTGCCTGTTGAGGCTGTGGTGGGTGCTTTTCCATTGTTGGCCTTGCATTTTTCTTGGGCAGCAACTTTTTGCATTTATTGTAAAGTTTGTTGATGGATATCCACCATGACAGCTTGTTTTTACTTGGGGCTCTGACTTTGATTCTTTCTGGTATGGCTGAGTTTATAAACTTATGCAAGTGATTGTAGAGGGCTTTAGTGTTGGCTTCGATGAAGTTACCATTTCCAGCTTGGGGTGGGGCTTGGAATGCATTTCTAGGAGGGTATAGTTTGCCTTGGTGAAGTTTTTAGTCTGATTTCACCCTTTGTGAGTTCTGGTGTTAGTGTGAGCTCAAAGGTGACTGATTTGTGGTCAGTTTTATCTAATGAGGGTCTGACAGTTGCGGCTGTGCATCTGTTTGACATGTTGTTGAGGACCAGATCCAGAATGTTTGTTCCCCTTGTTGGGGTATGGAAAATTTGTTCCAGGGAATTTGAATTAACAAAGTCAAGGAACTTTTGCGCTAGTGAGTTTGGGCTAGCTTAGGTTTACCAGTTGACGGTGGGATAATTGAAATCCCCCATAACCAGTGTGTTTAGTAAAATTTGGATTGTCTTCAGTTTTGTCAAGTAGGCTTTGTGGGCATCGTGGGCCATGGAGGGGGATCTTTAACTGGCTATGACTTGAATAGGGGTCTTTCCCACTGTAATCTAGACTTGGAATAACTCCATGGAGTTGTCCAGTCTAACTAGACAGGAGGTAAATTTATCTCTAATATATATTGAAACACCACCTCCTTTGGTTTTCACACATTCATTTTGCAATCTAAAGGTGTGGAAGGCATTGTAGCCTTGCAAGGCTTGGCTACTGTCCGAGGCCTTGAACCACGTTTCTGTGACTGCACAGACACATACATCTTCTAGTGAAAGAAGTACTTCCAGGGAGTGCAGTTTTTGGTTTTAAGCTCCCAGCATTTAGAAGTATGGCCCTTATTTTGTTCTGATTAGTTAATTATACATCAGTAATGTTGTTTAAGACCTTGCCTAAAAAGGCACTATGAGGGAGGCAGGAACCTTTGCCAGCAGCCGAAAGCCTAGAGGTGCCAGGTGCAAACAGTCTCTGGCAAAGCAGCAAGGTTTGTCTACCATGGCTTCCTAGGCTGACAGCAACTGGATCTCCTTTGAATGACACCAAAAACTAAGCCAGTTATTGAAATCAGTCATTTTTTTATGTTTATACTGTGGCATCAATTTATGTGAGGGTAGTATGCTGCTCAAGGCTAGGGCATATCTCCCTGGGACACATGCAGAGCTCAACCATGCCTCTCTTATATAGTCCAGTAAGGTACGTCTCAGGTCATTCATACCAACATGAACTATGTTAGAGTCATAACAGTACTTGTTGCTGAGAGACCTGAGTGCATGTGTGATCTGACGAATCCTGGCACTGGCCACATAGCTAACTGTGACTTTCTCCTTGTCTGACCTGGTGAGTGAGACATCAGTGTGTCTCACTGAGTCTCCAGTGACAAGAAAACTTGGTTTGAGTGTTGCACCTTACTGGCTTGGTGGGTGAGACACTGGTGTTGCTATGTGTTGTGGGTGCTGCGGGGACTGTTAGTTTTAACAGTCTTGTGTTTTAGAGGTCTCTGGTGTTTCAGTAAGTTTTTGGAGATATGTGGATTTACATGTTTGATGTGTACTATGTGTATGAGTAGTGGTACTATGAGCATATGTAGGGGTGGGTGAGTTGACAACCTTCTGTGTTACTGTTTTGAGTGCAAGAGAGCATGTATTCTAGATTCTTGGTATAAATACATCTCTCGCACTCTGTACTAGAGTGAGTTTATTAGTAGACGGTTGTCTGTGTACATGAGGCAATTGCTACACTGCCTCAAGAGACCCAAGTCAGCAAGGTTGGCGGGAGAAACAAGAGTAGTCCAACTGTCCGAATGCTAGGTTGAAGACTGTTGTCACTAGGGGGTGGCTATTCAGAATCTATCAAGGAGGAGCTCAGTGGATGAATATTTCTGCCTGGGTTTTAGGGAAAATTTGTTGAATTTAACTGTCTGGCTTTGGCGCACAACTGCTCGGCAGTGCACTGTGCTGAAACAAGCAGTAACGCTCAAATGCAGGGCCTAAATACCAGAAGCGAAGAACTTGGGGAAAAAAACTTTAAAAACATTCAAAAGGACCAATGAGGATACTTATTCCAAGCTCTAGACAGACCACCCTTTACCAGACAGGTGCCATTCAGCGCAGTTCTCTCACAAAGGTGCAGATCGGCCCTTTCCAATCCAAGATGGCCTAGAAAACGTGATCAGAACAAACAAACCGTTCCAGAAAGAGCAAGCCTGTATCTGGACTATGCTACCCTAGTTTCAGCGGGAAAATACTAGAGAGTGTTTAAAACAGCAGAAAAATAGCAGAGAGACACTAACAAAAGTTTAAACCAGCAGAAAATCAAGAAGGAGGCTCTAAAGATCAGTTATTTAACCTCTGCTTGGCAGGAAAACCAGAACAAGCAGAACAAATAGCTTAAAAACAGTGAAAAATATGTGTAACTAACAAAAAACAGGTTTGTAAACAGTGAAAACCACAAAAAAAATCGATCTGACAGGCACAGTAAAGCAGACAGTTGCAGTACAGCAATGTAGATGATGTCCTTCAAGGATGCATCTGCAGTCCTTACATATGGGTTGTCCTGCCTCAGGCAGCCCTTCGGTCGGCCGGATTCCAAAGTCTGGGTCCGGCGTCGGCTGATGTCGCCCCTTCCCCGACGTTAGAGCGCCTGGGGTATAAAAGCGTCAGCCAACGCCATCTTCCTCAGTCTTTCTTGCCACGTGGTGCCCGAAGCAGAAGCAGTTCGCAAGTGCCGGTCGGCCAGCTCCTGTAACTTCAGCTACCGAAGACTTCAAAAGCTAAGTACCCCATTGGGGACTCTTTCTTGCCTCAGCCGATGTCAGATCAAACGCTTAAAGTTAATAATTGCTTAACTTGTGGGAAACAAATACCTCATAAGGATTTCCATTCTTACTGCCTCCCCTGCCTAGGCCCAGACCACGACATCTCGGCCTGCACTGCCTGTGCCTCCTTCAATCGACGCACTCTTAGGCGTCGGTCGGAGTTTGCAGAGGAATTTTTTGGGGCTAGTTACTGTTATAATATGCCGTCGGAGACTCCGACTTCTCATTTAACCAAAAAATGGAAGGACCGATACACGCGGACCGTGGTTTCGGCTGAAACCACGCCTAGGCCAACCGCGAGTGTCTCGGTCTCGGCTGAAACAGAGTCCTTGGTACATCCGACAGTGGAAACCGCACAACCGACAACCTCGGCCCCGGAGGCCTCTTCTGAGTCGGTTATAGAATTTCCCTCAGAAACCGGGGTTCAGGAAACATCCAACACCATTCCCCTAGACAAAACTACTCCAGCACGTGGAGCAGCCAGGCCTCCTGCATCCATGTCCATAAAAGCATTCACTAGGGCTAAAGCTGCTAAACAGCCAAAAACTCTGCTTCCCAAGGCTGTTCCTCAGGGATCCACCACAGGTTCACAGATTTTAAGTTTAGCTGAGGACCTTATTTCCTTAATTAGGGGCTCTCAGCCTCATCCGGACAGGGGCTCTCAACCTCCTCTAGACAGAAGGCCCAGGGTTGAGCCCACTGATCCCCAGTCCTCTGATGAGGCCTCAGATGGCTCTGCTCTTTCAGACTACCAGGAGGAAGCCTTTACGGCCTACGAGGATTCTGATGCAGAGGAATCTATTCCCTCTGCCTCCCCTCCTGAAGAGCTGTCCTTTGGGGAGACCCTTCACTCCATGGGAGAGCATTTCCAATGGCAGGGCCAGGAATTCTCCGATTCCAGGAAGAGACTAAGGACCTTTTTGCATTTACCTCAGCACAGACCTTTGGCTATTCCTCCTGTTTTAAATGTCATTGATGATGTGAATTCTGAGTCTAGCATTACCCCTGACTCCCTTCCTCCGGCTCCTGTCAAACCCGATAGGTACTACAGGGTCCCGGACTCGCATCATTTCCTTTACAAGGCCCACTCTGCTGACCCAGAAACTATTTCCCAGGGCCCTAAAGGGGTTGCAACTGCCACTACTAAGAATTTACTCCCCTCTGAAAGGGCTTTAGAGAGATGGGGTAAAAAAGTGTATACTTCTTCCACTCTTTCTATGAGGGCATTAAATTGTCAATTCCATACGATACAGTACCAAGAGTATTTGTTAGATGAATTGCATAAAAAACTGTCTTCACCTGAACCCCTAGATCGCAAGTCACTTCAGGATCTGGTACATAACTCACAACAGGTTAGCAACCATTTCTTGCAGTGTGGTTATGATGCATTGGAAGCTTTATGTAGGTCAGCAATGACAGGTGCAGTCATACGTAGGCATGCTTGGCTGAAGGAACAAACTCTGCCAGATCATGTTAAAGCAAAGCTTCTGGATGCGCCACTGGAAAAATAAAAGTTATTTGGCTCCACTGCTCAGGAGGTCTTGAAGAAATTTGAGGAAAAGGCAAAATCTGTACAAACAGTCAAAGATTTCCTCCAGGTCCAACCACCAAGATTCAGCAGAAATTGGCCTTCTAAGAATTGGTCCTTTCCAGACACAGAGAGATTTCAAAGAGGCAAGAACAGGCGTGCTAGAGGTAGAGGGCAAGCTAGAGGCTCCTACAGAGGACATCAATGGCAGCCTCCTAACCAGAGAGGTAGTGCAGGACCTACAACTGCTGCACAAGGACAGACTCAATGACTTCACCTTGACCCCGCCGACCAGGGCTCAATTGGAAGCACCTTTGTGTGGAAAGCTATCTTTATTCTCAAGAAATTGGCACAGTATTACAAAGGACAAATGGACACTGCAAATAATAGACAAAGGATACAGGTTCCATTTTCATACATTACCAAAAAGAAAAGGCATGCCAAACCTGCCACCGAATCAAAGGGCAGAGGCTTTAAACAAATTGCCAACCTATTGCAAATGAAAGCTATAAAAAGGTTCCTCTCACAGAACAAGGTCAAGGATTTTATTCCAGACTATTCCTTGTCCCAAGAAAAGAAAAACAATGGAGGCCTATACTCGACTTGTCTGCACTGAATACTTATCTCATTGTGCCAAAATTCAAAATGCTGACCCTACAGCAACTCCTTCCCATGCTGGGCAAGGGGTCTTGGCTGGTAACTCTAGACCTCAAGGAGGCATACCTGCATGTCCCTATCAGACAAAGTTGCAGAAGACACCTCAGATTTCTTGCAGGTTCAGAGCATTATCAATTCTCAGCATTGCCCTTTGGCTTATCTACTGCGCCCAGAGTATTCACGAAATGCCTGGCATCAGTAATTGCACACTGCAGACTTCAGGGGATTCAAATATACCCATATCTGGACGACTGCCTTATACAAGCGGACAGCCAACAAACTTTGGTAAAACACTTGAATTATGCCATCCGCCTACTTCAGGCCTTGGGATACACAGTCAACATTCATAAATCAAGACTTGTTCCATCCCAAAGAATAACTTTTCTGGGTGCGGAACTAGATACAACCACCCAAATGGCTTTTCTCACAGAAGAAAAACAAGGACAACTACTGGATTACTTCAAAAATCTGACAAAACAAACTCAGCTGACTGCAAGGAAAATCCTGCAGGCCCTGGGTTACATGGCATCGTGCATTCTTCTGATTCCACAAGCAAGGCTGCATATGAGGAAACTACAATGGTACTTAAGGAGTTTATGGTCTCAGCACAGTCACAGCCTAGAAGCTTTGATACCACTCATTCCATGCCTTCAAAAGGAATTTCTGTGGTGGGCTCAAGCAAGCCAGTCAAACAGGGGTCTGCCCTTCAGCAAACCAATAACCAGCCAAACCATTACATCGGACGCTTCAGACCATGGATGGGGAGCACACATGGAGGGCAGATGCATCCAAGGGCTATGGTCACAGAAAGAATTGCGCATGCATATAAACCAAAAGGAAATGCTGGCAGTGATGCATGCAATCGTGGCCTTCAAACACTTTCTGCATCAAGGCCACCTGCTAATAAGGACAGACAATACCACAGTTATGTGGTACATAAACAAGCAAGGAGGTACCCATTCCTACCCTCTTTGCAGGCTGTTAATGAATCTTTGGGAACTTTCCCTAAAACTCAATATAGAGCTGCAATCCCAGTTTGTGCCAGGAAAAGACAATATACCGGCGGACAGCCTAAGCAGAAATATCATGGATCCACACAAATGGATGCTGCACCCAGACATTTTCTTTCAGATAACACAATCATGGGGGAGGCCGGACATAGATCTTTTTGCCTCCCACCACAACCATCAGCTGAAGAAATTCTGCTCAAGGACATACCACCCACAAGCATGGAAAGTGGACGCCCTCTCTTTCAGCTGGAATACTCTAACAGTGTATGCATTTCCACCTCTTCCATTAATGGCCAAGGTCTTACTGAAAATCAGGACAGAGCAGCCAAAAGTGATTCTGATAGCTCCGGACTGGCCAAGACAGCACTTGTACCCACTGTTAAGGAGCATGTCACGCACAAAACCGTGGCCTCTACCACAATGGTCACTTCTTCTGACACAGCACAATTACAAAACTCTGCACTCCAGCCTGAAAACCCTGCGGCTGACAGCCTGGAGAATACCTTGACTCCTCACCAGGAAAAGCTATCCAAGAGAGTGAAGGATATCATCATGGCAGCTCGCAGGCCTTCCACAAGAAAGGCATATTCAGCAAAATGGAAAAGATTCCGCACTTGGAGCACCGCAAAGGGCCTAGATGTGACAGTGATGAGCATGGCACATATCCTGGAATACTTGGCAGAAATGCTCCACAATGGCCTTTCTTACTCTTCCATAAAAATTCATGCTTCAGCAATTTCAGCAGAATACAATACGGATCCACCTGTCTTCTCTCATCCTCTCCTAAGGCAGTTTCTAAGAGGAATTAAAAACCTCAATCCTTCAAGGAAACCACCAGTGCCTACATGGGACCTTAACTTCATCTTGGAAAAGTTAACTCTGCCTCCCTTTGAACCAGCAGCATCTTCAGAACTACAGTTCCTGTCTTGGAAGACTGCCTTCCTTCTGGCCATAACCTCAGCAAGAAGAGTATCTGAATTGCAGGCCCTCATGGCAGTACAACCATTTCTTATTTTTCATCAGGACAGAGTTTCTTTGAGAACCAGTCCTTCATTCATGCCAAAGGTGGTATCCAGGGTCTCATTAAACCAAGCTATTCACCTGCCTACCTTCTTTCCAAATCCACAAAACAAGGGGGAGAAACTTCTGCATACCCTGGACATTCACAGACAGTTACGCTACTACTTGGACAGAACTAAGGATTACAGAAAAACTGACCAGCTGTTTGTAGCATATGCTGCTGGTAAAGAAGGAAAACCAATTTCCAAACAGACAATTTCAAAATGGATAGAGAATTGCATTCAATTCTGCTACTCCTTTCATGGCAAAACTGTGCCAGCTAACATTAGACCTCATTCCACCAGAGCTACAGCCACCTCCACAGCCTTCTTAAGAGGGGTGGCTACCAAGGACATTTTAGAAGCTGCTACATGGAGCTCCGTGCATACATTTTCCAAGCATTACAACTTACCCTTATATTCCAGATCCAGAGCAGGTTTTGGCTACGGCAGTCCTGCAGGGCATTTTAGCTACACCATCCTTTTCTTAGATCCTACCACCCCCGGCTTGGCTATGGTATTCTACCCATATGTAAGGACTGCAGATGCATCCTTGAAGGACATAGTACAGTTTTGTACCTACCATAAATGTAGATGTCCGATAGGTATGCATCTGCAGTCAGGTTTTCCCTCCCTCCTGCCCCTCTGTGGTATTCCTTGGGTACTTATCCCTCATTCTAGCTAGCTGGGGTTATCTATTATGGTGTATTTGTTTTATATTGCTGTGCATGTTTGGAATTTTTGCATCTCTCCAAATTTAGCCTTCCTTAGAGGGCACCTGGCATCTGGGGCAAGAAGAGGAAGATGGCGTCGGCTGACGCTTTTATACCCCAGGCGCTCTGACGTCGGGGAAGGGGCGACATCAGCCGACGCCGGACCCAGACTTTGGAATCAGGACGACCGAAGTGCTGCCTGAGGCAGGACAACCCACATGTAAGGACTGCAGATGCATACCTATCGGACATCTACATTTATGGTAGGTACAGAACTGTACTTTCATCGTGTTACACTGCTGCAGTCATCACACTTGGGTTATCCTGCCGTCAGGCGGTCTCGCAGTCGGCCAGAGTTCCAAAGTCTTGGTCCGGCGTCGGTTGCTGTCGCTTCTTCCCTGATGTCAGTGTGCCAGGGGTATATAAGAGGCATCCGATGCCATTTTCTCCAGTCTTTCTTGCCGCGCGGTGCCCGAAGCAGAAGCGGCACAACTCCTGAGATTTTCAAATTGAATTTCAGACCGAAGTCTTCAAAAAAGCTAAGTACCCCATTGGGGAACCTTTTCTTGCCTCAGTCCGATGTCAGAAAAAGTTAACAATTGCATTTCTTGTGGGAAGCAAATACCTCATAAGGACCTTCATTCTTATTGTATTCCTTGCCTAGGCCCAGACCACGACGTCACAGGTTGTCGGTTTTGTGCTAGGTTTAACAAACGAACTATTAAATGTCGGATCTGAAGTAGGAGATTCATTTGTCTGCAACCCGTGGGTTATGGATCCGATATCGGATCCGAACCGGCATGGTTTACCAGCTATGGATCCAAGCTCTCAGCTCCTCCCCTCGCCCATAATGCCCTGCTCTACCCTCATGACCTCAGATCTCGTTTGCCGCGCATGGTGACCGGATTGTTTCTCAAGCTCTCAAGCTAAGTGCTAGTTTTCAGTATTTAAATTGTAAAATTTAAGATTTTTTCTTGGTTATTTGTGTGAAAGTGTAGGTTTCCCCTTTGGTATATTTACTTTTTTTAGAGTTTAATCTAAAAGTTATATCCCTCCCCTCGCTGTTAGCGTAGTGTGTGTGTGTTGGGCCTGTGAGTGATTTTGTGTTTCTTTAGTTACTTTTTAGTTATAGTAACTACTGTTGTAGATTGGGATGTCTGAGCAACCCAAGTCTATTTTTTCTAAATGCTCCGAGTGTGGCCATAAGCTTTCCCCAGCTGATGGCCACACTCGTGTTGATGCCTGGGGTTGAACACCTCACATCTGGATGTTCCATTTGTGCAGGGTTCAACCCCAGGGCATTGAAGGAGCGGAGGTCCAAGCTTGTTTTGGCGGGCCTTTTACCGCCGGACTCTGCTCCGACCTCCGCTCCTTCGAGTAACCGTACCACGGTTATTCCTTCTGCTCCCCTCCTCCTCCTGGGACTCAACCTCCCGGTTCTGGTTCGGAGGAGACGGATGCTAGAAAAAGGACCCGGAGGGAGAAGCACCATAAGCGGCGGCCGAGACCTCTGTTTCGCCCCGCCAGCCAAGCGGCTTCTCCCGGCCCGCTGTCGGCTCCATTGTCTGCTCGGTCTCCTCCTCCTCGGCTCCGGTCTCCAGTGTGTTTTCACGGGACCTGAGGAGGAGGAGACGGGATCTCCGTCGAGGCTATCGAGGAGGGACTCCAGGCCTACCTCGGTAGCCTCGGCGAGATCTACATAGCCTTTCGATGCTGATCTGGACCGGATGATGAGAAGGTTCATCCAGGCCCAGATGCAGATGGGAGTGCTCTTGCCTCCCCTCTGGGGAGCTCAACACACTTTTTCAAACCAATTGCTCCTTCTCCGACCCGCTACCGGGCTCGGAGCAGCTGGAGCCGAGCAGCTTCGAGCGGGGTGGGTCGGCGCCGATAGTACTTTGTACCGGATCCGACCCTGCCCTCGAGTGCATCGGATCCGACCTCGGAGCCTGGATCCGAGCCTCGGATCCGGGATCAGTGCTCCTTCGGCGCCGTCTGTGTCGGAGCGCACTGTCCTTCGGATCCGGCGCTTGGCGCCGGCTCCGATCCACTCTTCGGATCCGAGGGGGGGCCGATTGTCGGATCCTTTGGTCGAGGTCTGCTCCCCTTCGGCGTTTGATGTAGTGGAGAGGGCCCTGTTGAGGGTCTCCGGACCCCCGGCACTTGTTTCGGCTCCGTCCAGCTCCCTCTGCACTGGGTCAGGCTTCCACCATCCGGCCCTTGGGACAGCCCGCTTCTATGCCCCAAGCTGCTCCACTGGAACAGGTTGCAGCTTGCGAGGAGTCCTCTGACAGCCCACCAGAGGATGTTCCTCGCAAGCATACGTGCAAAAGGAGGCACATTGACTCCCCCGAGTCTCTCACGGAAGACACGGACTTGGAGGAAGGGGAAGGCTCCCCACGGTCACCCCCCAAGGATGTCTCATTTGGGGACATCATGGAAATGCTCCGTATAAGGGGGGGGGTCTGCCCCCAAGTCTTCCTCGGACGAGTCCGTGTTCTTGGAGGCATTTGAAGCGGGCCCGTCTACCTCTTGGGTGTCCCCTCCTGCCGACCCCTGGTGGACCTCATTACCACCAGGGCGTGGAAGGAACCGGACACCGTGGAGCCAATCCCTAAGAGGCCCGATAGGATCCTCAGCCCACCGTCCGACCATGCCCATTGGAGTAAGGGGCCTCCGGTAGATGCCATGTTGACGGCGGCGGTCACCAAGAGGGAACTTGCTCAGGAGAGTCCCTCAGTCCATCCCCCGAGCAAGGAGTCTCGGATGATGGACCGCTTGGGGAAGCGGATGTTTAGTTCAGCGACCTTCTCGGTAAGGGCGCTGAACTACCTGGCACACGTCATTAGGATGCAGCGAGATCTCATTAAAGAATACGCTGCATCTCCCCCAGAGTCCATGTCGGAGGAGGACAAGATGCTGCACTCCACCCGCATGGCCACTCTTAGATCAGTTACTAATACCTCTATGCGGCTACTCTCCCATGCTACGGAAGGCGCCGCTAGAGCCGCAGGGGCAGGCCTAGTCACTAGACGTCAGGCCTGGCTCCGTCACTGCGATTTTTCTGAGCCCTTCAAAGCGTCGTTTGCGAACGTCCCCTTTGATGGTTCTGCCCTCTTTGGCAAAACCGTTCGCGACACTTTGACCCAGAGCGAGAAGGACGGGAAGACGCTGTCTGCCGTCGGAATCCGCTTCTCTGCACCCCAGAGGCCCTACTCTAGGAACCAAAAGGGTCAGAAGAAGATGTGGTTCCGGAAGTCGCAGCAATCCCAGCCTGCTCCGGACAACCAGTCCTTCCGTGGCAGAGGAGGACAGGGAGGACGCCGCCCTAGAGGCAGAGGGGCTCCCAGGAACTTCGGGTCCGACCCGAACAGCCCGCGCAGCAACCCTGAGGGGTTCCCCGGCTGCTCCACTCTGGAGGCAGTCGGGGGACGTTTTTCGGGGCACCTAGCGGCATGGGAGTCCATAACATCAGACCGCTGGGTTCTCCAAATCATATCCAGAGGATACCGCATCCCTTTTCTTCACTTACCAAAGTTGAAGTCCCTCCCAGACGTTCCACCCAGTCAACGGGAGGCCGCTTTGGCAGAAATTGGCCATCTGCTAAAGAAGAGAGCCATCCAGCCCGTCCCCCCAGACCAGATCGGATCAGGGTTCTACTCCAGGTTCTTTTTAGTGCCAAAAAAGACGGGGGAACTAAGACCAATTCTAGACCTTTCTCTCTTGAACCTGGCAGTCCCCAAGGAAAAATTCCGAATGGTCACTCTGCAATCTATTCTCCCCCTTCTGGGAGAAAATCACTGGATGTGCTCTATAGACCTCAAAGATGCGTACTACCACATCCTGATGGACAGGCGCTCCAGGAGGTTCCTCCGCTTCCGGCTGGGAGCCAGTCACTACCAGTTCCGGGTCCTTCCCTTTGGTCTCACCACAGCCCCCAGGGTGTTCACCAAAGTATTAGCAGTGGTAGCGGCCCACCTGAGGCTTCAGGGGGTACAGGTCTTCCCCTACCTGGACGACTGGCTTCTTACCGCCCCAACAAGGCATCTACTACTATTGGCGAGACTCCTTTCTCCATCTTGCTCCCTTTCTGGGCATTACAATAAATACGAAGAAATCCAACCTGGCGCCCACACAGCTCTTAGATTTTATAGGGGCCAGGTTAGACACAAGGAGTTTAAAAGCCTTCCTCACTGCGGACAGAGTTCAAAATCTGCAGCTCCAGGTGCGGGCCATTCTCCACTCAAGTTCTGTTCCGGAGTTGGTCCTGAGGGCTCTAGGGTCCATGGCATCTGCTATAGCACTTCTTCCTCTTGCCAGGCTCAATATGCGCATCCTCCAGTGGACTCTCTTAGTACAATGGTCATACCTTGCTCTCCCTATGCATCACCCCATTGCGATCAGCAAGGCTTGCAAGCGGTCCCTCCTGTGGTGGATTCACTCCCCGGATCTCCACGGAGGCCGCCCATTTTGTGCTTCTCCCCCTCTCGCCACGGTGACCACGGACGCCTCCCGCCTCGGGTGGGGGGGCATTTTGCGGGCCGGACCGTCCAAGGCACGTGGAATGATTCAGAGACCTTTCTGCATATCAACGTTCTAGAGATGAGGGCAGTGCTCTTAGCGTTGCTAGCACTTCAGGACTTTCTTCCCTTGGGAACAATTGCGATTCAATCGGACAACATGTCGGTTGTCTGGTACATCAACAAGCAAGGGGGAACAAGGTCTTACCCCCTTTGTCGAGAAGCCATGAGAGTTTGGGAATGGGCAATCTCCACCAACCGCTTTCTATTAGCAACGCACATTCCGGGTCGGTCCAACATCCTGGCGGACAAGCTCAGTCGCACCATTCTGACCCCTTACGAGTGGTCTCTCAATTTTCAAGTAGCGGAACGCATATTCGCACGGTGGGGAACTCCTTCATGCGATCTTTTTGCCTCTCCCTCAAACACCAAGTGCAACAGTTTTTTCGCTCTGATACCCCTTCCAGGAGGTTCTCCAAGAGACGCTCTGGTGCATGCTTGGCCACCCGGTCTTCTGTACGCTTATCCACCCTTGCCTCTGATGCTCCAAGTTCTTCAGAAAGCCTCTCTGGTGGGTTGCAGAATGATTCTCATTGCTCCGTTTTGGCCTCGACAGATCTGGTTCCCCTTTCTAAGGTCTCACTCGGTGAATCCTCCTTGGATTCTAGATCCCATTCCGGATCTGATATCCCACCCATCCTGCATATCTCTTCCGAACCTGGACAACCTGAAGCTGACCGCTTGGCTGCTCCAGTTCCACTCTTGATCAGGACTCCCGGTATTTCGTCCCCTGTTAAGGCTATCCTGGTGGCAGCTCATAAACCGTCCACTAGGAAAGTCTACCGCAGCAAGTGGAAGCGGTTTTCTTTGTGGGCGGAGCGGCAAGGCCTGAATCTCTTCACGGTTCCTCTCCCTTTAGTGCTTGACTTTCTAACCTCTCTTTTTGACGATGGTGCCAGCAGTTCCACAGTCAAAGTACAACTGGCGGCAATTTCTCATTATCACATTGGTCATGACTCTAGTCCACTTATGTTAGCCAAGTTGTGTAAAATTTTCCTTAAAGGTACTTTCCTTCTCAGGCCCCCTGTGAAACAAACGGTTCCTCCTTGGGACCTCTCCTTAGTTCTCCAGGCCTTGACCACCCCCCCCCCCCTTCGAACCAGCGGCTACGGTGGATCTCAAATTCTTGTCTTTCAAGACAGCCTTTTTAGTAGCCATTACATCGGCCAAGAGAGTTTCAGAGCTCCAAGCATTATCAGCTAAACCTCCTTACTTACTTGGTATTTCATCCGGACCGTGTTTACCTCAGGACCAACCCGTCCTTTCTTCCTAAAGTAGCTTCTGAAGCAAACATTAATCAATCCATTAACCTCCCTGTTTTCTTTCCTAAATATGAAAACAAAGGTGAATACAAGCTTCACTCCTTAGATGTTCACAGGCAACTTAGATTTTATCTAAACAGAACGGCTGGTCATAGGCAATCCGACCAGTTGTTTATTTCCTTTGCTAAATTTAATTTGGGCAAGCCAATTTCTAAAGTTTCTCTGTCTCGCTGGATTTCACAGTGTATCTTATTGGCTTATCAAGCTTCAGGAAGGCCCACCGGAGGGTGTACACGCCCATTCAACCCGGTCAGTATCTACCTCGGCAGCCTTTAAGGCTAGGATTCCTCTAAATGATATTTGTGCAGCAGCCACGTGGGCTTCATCTCATACTTTTATTTCCCACTATAAGTTGGATCTTGCATCTAGGGGTAGAGCATCATTTGGCTCAGGTGCTCGGAATATCCTTCCATGATGGCCGCCCAAGATTCAGGTAGCTGGGGACTCTGTCCCACAGGTTGCAGACAAATGAATCTCCTACTTCAGATTTAGAAGTTATGTAGTCACCATAACGTTCCATCTGAGTAGGTGTATTCATTTGTCTGCAACCATCCCGCCCTCCTATCCCCCTGGCCTTTCAGTTTCCTGCATATTATGTGTTACCCTTTTCAGGGTGTTCTTGCTGTTGGCAAACTCGATCTGAGGTCATGAGGGTAGAGCAGGGCATTATGGGTGAGGGGAGGAGCTGAGAGCTTGGATCCATAGCTGGTAAACCATGCCGGTTCGGATCCGATATCGGATCCATAACCCACAGGTTGCAGACAAATGAATACACCTACTCAGATGGAACGTTATGGTGAGTACATAACTTCTAATTTGATTTCGCCCAACATTATTTTGCTAGGAAATTTAATTATACCATACCGTCGGAGCAACCGACGACCGGAATGCATAAAAAAAACGCAAAGATAAAGACAGGCAACCGAGACCCAAACCAGACTCCGAGGCCTCTGCTAGGCCAGTCGCCAGTTCTCCGGTTTTCAGTGAGGCGCCTACGCAGCCCCTGATGACCGCTAATTTAGAACCCCAGGCGGCATCCAATTCCCAAGCGGAGATTGCTAGGCCTCCACAACCTTTATCTTTAGGCCCTTCCAACTCCATGGCTGAATGAGATTCCGGTGCAGTTGAAACGCCTTCAGTTGCAGAAGGTGTCTTCAGACCGACTACACTCACTATTAAATCCTATGCAAAGCTGAAAACTCCTTTAAAAGCAAAGAAGACTGTACAGCAGTCTCCAGTACAAGGCCCCATGCCTAAGAAACAGATGCTTAAAATGGCTGAAGACTTAATTACCCTAATCAGGGGTTCCCATCCCCCTCCTGATAAAAGGCCTAGACAGGAGGAGGACTACACTTCCTCTGACCAGGTTTCAATTTCCTCAAATTCTTCTGAGGAACAGGAATACTCTTTTCCCCCTTATGAAGACTCTGATGCTGAAGAGTCTATTCCTTCAGCATCTCCCCAGAAGACTACTCTTTTGGGGAAACTTTACATACCATGAGGGAAAATTTCCACTGGGAAGGCCAGGATTACTCTGATTCTAAGAAAAGGCTCCGAGAGTTCCTTTTACTACCCCAGCACAGACCACTTGCTATTCCACCCGTGTTAGACATTGTGGATGATATCTATTCAGAATCTAGCCTTAACCCAGATTCACTACCTCCTGCACCAGCCAAACCAGACAGATACTACAGAGTCCCTGACTCGCACAAATTCCTATATAAATGCTCTGTTGCTGACCCAGAAACCATTTCCCAGGGTCCCAAAGGGGTTAAGGCTTCTATTGCTAAAAATCCTGTACCCTCTGAAAGGGATTCTAGAGCACTAGACAGATGGGGAAAGAAAGTATATACCTCAGCTACTCTAGCTATGAGGGCCTTAAATTGCCAGTTTCACATGCTGAAATATCAACAATATTTGATGTCTCAATTAAATCAAAAAATGATCACACATACAGATCAGCCTGATTACAAGGAAATGCAAGATTTGTTGCATGCAGCTGAACAAGTGGAAAAACATACTTTGCAATGTGGATTTGATTCATTGGAAGTTTCTTGCAGAGCAGCAGTGACCGGGTCTGTCATACTTGGGCATGCTTGGTTAAAAGAACAAACTTTACCTGATTATGTTAATGCAAAGTTATTGGATGCACCTTTACAACAGGATGTTTTATTTGGTGTAAAAGCAGAAGAGGTTTTAAAGAAAATGGAGGATAAGTCAAAATCTATGCAGACGGTCAAGGATTTTTTACAGGTTCAACCCCCTCGTTTCAGCAGAAATTGGCCAACCAAAAACTGGTCCTTTCCAGCTTCTGACAGACCACAGAGGGGCAAATACAGACGCCCAAGGGGCAGAGGTGAGTCACAAGGCTCTTACAAGCCTCGACAATGGGGTGCCACAACCCAGAAAGGAGGAGAAGACAGGTCTCAAACTATCAGAAGACAAACACAATGACTTACCCCTCAGACTGCCAAGCAAATCCCTCTTGGCAGCTCCCTTGGGAGGAAAACTAGCACTTTTTGCAGACAACAGGCACATCATCACAAAAGACAAATGGGTCATAAATATTGTATCTCAAGGATACATATTCCACTTTCACACTTTACCAAGGATAAAAGGAATGCCAAACCTGCCACCAAATCAATGGGCAGAGGCTCAAAAACAAATTACAGCTCTCATGGACATGAGAGCCATTCAACAGGTTCCTACACAGGAGCAAGGACAAGGATTTTACCCAAGACTCTTTCTAGTTCCCCGAAACGACAAAGCCTGGAGACCCATTCTGGACCTCACAATTCTAAACACATTTCTGGAAGTACTCAAATTCAAGATGCTAACACTACAGCAACTTCTTCCCATGCTGGGCAAGAAGGCTTGTCTAGTAACGTTGGACCTCAAGGAGGCATACCTGCATGTCCCTATCAGACAAAATTGCAGAAGATACCTCCGATTTATAGCAGGTTCAACCCATTACCAATTCTCTGCACTGCCCTTTGGCTTATCTATTGCGCCCAGGGTCTTCGCAAAATGCCTGGCACCAGTAATTGCATACTGCAGACAAAGAGGAATTCAGATATATCCATACCTGGACGACTGCCTTATTCAAGCAGAAAGCAAGGACATTCTTTTAAAGCATCTGGTGTTTGTCAAAAACCTATTAAGTTGCCTAGGGTACACAGTAAACAAAAAGAAGTCAAAACTAGTGCCCTCACAAGACATAATATTCCTGGGTGCCAGCTTAAATACAACGGCCCAGATGGCTTATCTCACGCCAGACAAGCAAGAACAACTGACTCAATACTTCAAAATGATGGCAACAAAGACCCAACTCCCTGCAAGAAAAATTCTGCAGGCCTTGGAATTCATGGCATCTTGCATACTACTAATACCATATGCAAAACTGCATATGAGGAAATTACAATGGTACCTGAAAAGCGTATCAACTCAACACAGCCCCACAGCTTGGAAACAATAATACCACTCATTCCCTGCCTTCAACAGGAGTTTCTATGGTGGGCTCAGGCATGTCACCTCAACAAGGGTCAGCCTTTTACCTTACCCACAGCCAGGCAAACTATAACAACAGATGCATTGGATTATGCCTGGGGAGCACACATGGCAGGACAGTGTATTCAGGGCAAATGGTCTGCAGATCAAAGGCATCTACATATCAATAAAAAAAGAGATGCTAGCTGTACAAAATGCCCTAACAGCTTTCAAGGACCTCCTACATCCAGGACAACTCCTAATAAAGACGGATAACACCACAGTGATGTGGTACATAAACAAGCAAGGGGGCACACATTCCTACCCCCTATGCAGGCAAGCAATGACCTTGTGGAACACAGCACTGACCTACCAAATTCAACTACAAGCACAATTCCTGCCAGGAAAGAAAAACACATTGGCAGACGATCTAAGCAGAAACATCATAGATCCTCACGAGTGGAAACTAGATCCACAAGTATTCGCAATGATAACTCAAAAATGGGGGAGCCCAGACATAGATCTGTTTGCCTCCCCCCCCCAAAACTACCACCTAGGGAAATTTTGCACAAGGACATACCACACACTAGCTTGGAAAGTGGACGCCCTCTCATTCAGTTGGAAAACATTAACAGTGTATGCCTTTCCTCCACTGCCTCTTCTGGCAAAGGTGCTGCTGAAAGCCAGATTAGAGAGGCCACAAATGATGCTCATTGCTCCAGACTGGCCACACCAACACTGGTATCCATTACTAAGGAACATGGCTCAAGGCCCACCATGGATTTTACCACAAATTCCTCACCTGCTCACTCAGCAAATCAATCGGATTCTACACAGCCAGCTCAAGACTTTAAATCTGGCTGCATGGCAAACTACCTAAACAAGCAGTCAACACTTCTCTCTAAAGCTGTTATGGATGTCATTCCGGAGACCAGGAGATCCAGCACCAGGAAAACCTATTCAGACAAATGGAAAATATTCTGCACCTGGAACCAGGCTAAAGGCCAAAATCCCCTTGTCCCAAATATTCCTCAGATTCTACAATATTTAACTGAGATGTTGCACAAAGGACTTTCCTTTTCATCTATTAAGATCCATGCCTCAGCTATTTCAGCTCAACACAACACTGATCCTCCTATATTTTCACATCCATTACTAAGACAGTTCCTCAGAGGGGCTAAGAACATAAGACCGCCCCGGAGAGCACCAGCACCAACTTGGAATCTCAACTTTGTTTTGGAAAAACTTACACTACCGCCCTTTGAACCAGCTTGTACAGCTGATTTACAGTTTCTAAGATGGAAAACTTCCCTGCTGCTAGCAATAACTTCAGCACGAAGAGTCTCAGAGCTACAGGCTCTAATGGCAGTGGAGCCTTTCATCATTTTTCATCAAGACAGAGTCGCTTTACGAACTAACCCTTCCTTTATGCCAAAGGTGGTATCCAGTGTGGCCCTAAACCAAACCATTCATTTGCCCACCTTTTATCCAAACCCCCAGAACAAAGGGGAAAGGCTCCTACACTCTTTGGAGATTCACAGGCAATTACGTTACTACTTGGATAAAACAAAGGCTTTCAGAAAATCTGACCAGCTCTTTGTATCCTATGCTGCAGGATCACAAGGAAAGGCTATCTCAAAACAAACCATTTCAAAATGGATAGGACATTGTATCCGTTTCTGCTACACACACCATGGGAAAACCTGTACCTGGTAACATTAGGCCCCATTCCACCAGGGCTGCAGCAACATCAACAGCCTTCCTCAGAGGGGTACCAACCAAGGATATTTTGGAGGCTGCAACTTGGAGTTCAGTGTACACCTTCACCAAGCACTATCACTTACCTCTATACTCTAAAACCAGAGCTGGCTTTGCCACTGCAGTTCTGCAGGGCCTACTAGCTTCTCCAAACTCTGTTTAGTTCCACCACCCATCCTTAGCTTTGGGATTCAACCCAAGTGTGATGACTGCAGCAGTGTAACACGATGAACATAGTACAGTTTTGTAACTACCATAAATGTAGATGTTCGCGTGTTCACACTGCTGCAGTCCAGGTTACCCTCCCTCCATCCCCTCTGACCTAGCTGAACTTTTCTATACCTTTCTATCCTGTACAACCTCTGTGGTGTATTTGCTTGTAACTGAAGGTATTCCTTTTATATGTTTTATTAGCAATATGTATTGCCTACCTACTTGGGGGCACCTGACATCTGGGGCAAGAAAAAACGAAGAAAATGGCGTTGGATGCCTCTTGTATACCCCTGGCGCACTGACGTCAGGGAAGAAGCGACAGCAACCGACACCGGACCAAGACTTTGGAACTCTGGCCGACTGCGGGACCGCCTGACGGCAGGATAACCCAAGTGTGATGACTGCAGCAGTGTGAATACTCGAACATCTACATTTATGGTAGGTACAAAACTGTACTTTTAGTACACAGTATAAAAGTATGCTACAGGCAGTAAATGGTATAAATAAGCAAAAAAAAACAGGCAACTTATTTTTATTTATTTATTTTTTTTTTTTTTTTGGAAACTCAGAAGTGTCTAGTCTGGTATCTCCGCTCAGAATTGTGGCTTGTTGCCCACTTCAGTTCAGCTCGGTACAAACAAGCAGAAACCTGCTCAAATGCAGGGCCTAAATACCAGAAGCTAAGAACTATTAGTAGAACCAAGTTATTACTTTGGTACAAAGAGTGTCAGAGTTGCAAACATTGAATGCTCATCCACCATATCTGGCCTTCCACAGGGATAGGATTTCTTTAAAAACCAATCCCCTCTATTGTGTTCAAGATTATCACAAAATGTAATATAAACCAGTCTGTTGAACTTTCCATTTTCTTTCAAAACTGAATTAGTAAAAGAGGAAAATTTGCCTCATTGTGTGGATGTCCACAGGAGGTTTTTTTTTTTTTTTTTTTTTTTTTTTTTTTGGACAGAACATAATTTATCTGGAAGGAATTGCAACTGTTAATATCCTTTTTTGCAGAAAAGCTTGGTCAGAAAACTTCTAGGTCTTTGTCTCGGCGTGTTTGTGTGCGTCTCTGTCTTCTTCCTTCCTCTTGGCTGTTAGTGTGTTTCCTGATAGCAAAAGCATTGAAAGTCACTGTCTTAGGTTACTGCCCATAAATCTAGATCTGCTATTACTTTGTATGCTTTCTTTTGAAATGCTTCAGTGGATTACTTGTGCTACAGCTTCTTTGGTAATTGCTGAAGAATTTTGTAAGGCTTTATTATCTGGCAATTATCTCCAAGTCTAAAGCAGCCTTTGTCCAGAATATCTTATTGTGTAGAGATACCTGAGAAGTCTAGGTTGGGGCTGTATCCTAAAAAAAACTGCATCTCCTTCTATCGGATACAAAAGCTGTGCATCTACCCCAACAGTAGATTAGAGTAGGTAGTTGCAACTCCTTCATTGGCCCTTAATGTTTTGGAGTCTATCAGATGTTTGGATCCTGAGCCTTATATTTGTCATTTTTTTTCTTGGCTGTTTACCTGTTGTTGTCCAGTGTTCAGGTTGTAGGATGGAGTCTAGTGTGCAGAGAGTTATGGGGAGGGGTTTCAGTAGCCTCAGTTTTTTAGGGGACTAGCTGGCTCACTACTATTAGACTAAATCCTGAAAATGGAGTTGCAACTTCCTATGCAGATCTATCATTAGTAACTCATTTATTTTGATGATACTAATTATTCTTTCGATTCTGCCTGAATGTTGAAATTACTGTTTCCTTGCTTTAATGAAGTATATTTTATAGCACATTTACATAACATCATTTTTATAGGATTGTTGTGTCATGAATAGTTAGTCATCTTCACATAGGGCTGTTCAACTTCTAAACTGTGACCGAGAAAGGTCTTTGGACTGGCCCACCTGCCTAGTTAGTGTAATAAAATAAGTAGTCTCCAGTGTCTGGTGACTATTCTTTTCACTCGCTGTACTTCTCTGGATGCTGGAAAGTTTTAAGGAATGGATAGGTCAATAGGCAATGAGGTCTGAAAACAGTTGAGAACAAAAATCTATGTTGGATTTGTGTGGCAACTGTGAAGTCATCTTCTAGGTGGAGGGTCTAAAAACTATACCACAGTTAATGATCGTGTCTGTAGGGGAAGCATTTTTGTAAGTCTTTAAGACATAGTGGTAGTAGTAGTTAAATTTGGCAAACTGTTTATGTTAGATTTCCCAGTCTTTTTAAACTTTCTAATGTCATTGTTGGTATGCTCTCTGTGGGACTCTATAATTAACTGTCACTTAGCAACAGCTTTTGGCACAAAAACGTAAATTCACCTTTGGGACATGGTTGTAGTTTTAAGACATTTTTAAGCTAAATATTCTGAAGGCTTGCTCCAGACTTAATTGAGTGTATAACTCTGCAAAATGTTCGTAGCTTTAGTTACTGTATCACTTTCCACATGTGTCCCATACAAGTGACAGAGCATCTATTAAAAGTAAATAGATTTTGAAGTGAATCTGCCATCAATGCCCCACTTCATTTCATTGCTTCAAAGAGTATGAAATTGATCCTTCTGCTGCTTTTCTCCTAATGCCATGCCCTCTCAACACATGGTACATCACCTAACAGGTAGTTTAAAGCCATAACAGTAACATGGACCCTGCCAACAGTTCTAGACTTTTCATCCTTGGGCATAAATTCAACAATCAACAGGGTATGTGCCTGTTATTGATGTTCTTCGTGTTTCACTGTTGCAGTCATTACATTTGGGGGTAATATGCTGGCAGGTTGCCCTCAGTCGGCCTGAATTCCAAAGTCTTGGGTGCTGCGTCGGTTGCCGTCTTCTCTTCCATGACGTCAGAGGTATAAAAATGCAGGCAACACCATTTTCTTTAGTCTTTCTTGCCGCATGGTGCCCAAAACAGAAGCATTTCGCAAGTGCCGGTCAGCCGACTACTGAAATATTCGCATTTGAGTTTCAGAACCAAAGTCTTCAATAAAGTTAAGTACCCCATTGGGGAAACTTTTATCTTGCTTTTTACCGATGTCAGAAAAAGTTAATAATTGCATTACTTGTGGGAAGCAAATACCTCATAAGGATTTCCATTTGTACTGTATTCCTTGCCTAGGCCCTGATCACAATGTGCCTGGCTGTCGGTTTTGTGCTAGATTTAACCAACGCACTATTAAGCGTCGGTACATTTTTGCATCTAAGTATTTTGGAAACCGATTTAACTACCCAGAGATGTCGTCGGATAGCAATCCGACTACCGGAGTACATAAAAAAAACGCAAAGAAAAGGACAGAGAAAAGCAGTTGAGATCCATAACCGACGACGAAGCTTCTCCTAAGCCAGTCACCGATGTTCAGTGAGGCGCTTTCGCAGCCCCTGATACCCACTACCTTCGAGTCACAGGCCTCTACCGACACTCACGTGGAGTCTGGCATGCTGCAAAATACTCAAGGTATTGGACCGACGGATGTATCTCCCTCGGATGGGTCTGGAGCCGCTGAGCAGGCACCGGCTTCTGAGGGTGTATTCAAACCTCAACATTTTTATATCAAACCAATGAAAGCTGCAAAACCAAAAGCAAAGACACCTTCTAAAACTAAATAAAAGACAAGTGAGCCTCGTGCACAGGCCTCTATGCCTAAAAAACAGATGATCAAAATGGTTAAAGACCTTATTACCTTGATCAGGGGTACCCATCCCCCTCCAGATAAGAGGCCCAGGCAAGACACTGACTATGAATCTTCAGATCAGGTTTCTATTTCTTCTGATTCATCTTCTGATCAGGAATTATCTTTACCTCCCTATGAGGATTCTGATGCTGAGGAGTCTGTTCCATCTGCATCTCCTCCTGAGGATTATTAATTTGGAGAAACCTTGCATACTTTGAGGGAGCATTTTCACTGCGAGAGTCAAGACTTCTCAGAATCAAAAAAGAGGCTCAGGGATTTATTCCTTCTCCCTCTGCACAAGCCTTTAGCCATTCCTCCTGTGTTAGACATTGTGGATGATGTTTTTTCGGAGTCAAGCTTGACCCCTGACTCTTTACCTCTGGCTCCCAGTAAGCCTGACAGGTATTACAGGGTCCCTGACTCTCATAAATTTTTATTTAGAAACCCTGGTGTTGATCCTGAAACTATTTCACAGGGTCCAAAGGGAGTTAAGGCCTCAACAACAAAAAAAAATACCCCCTCTGACAGAGATTCAAGGGCGCTGGACAGATGGGGAAAAAAGGTTTATACATCTGCAAACTTGTCAATCAGGGCCTTAAACTGTCAATTTTACATGCTTAAGTACCAACAACATGTTATGGGATTGCTGAAACAGAAAATGATGTTGATTTCAGAATGTGCAGAAAATAAGGAATTGCAGGAATTATTGCATGCAGCTGAACAAGTTGGAAAGCATACTTTGCAATGTGGTTTTGATTCTTTAGAGGCCTCCTGCAGGGCCGCAGTTACTGGATCTGTGATTAGGAGGCATGCCTGGTTAAAGGAACAAAATTTGCCTGATCATGTTAGTTAAATTGCTAGATGCACCTTTACAGCATGATTCTCTGTTTGGTATTAAGGCAGAAGAGGTTTTTAAAGAAAATGGAAGACAAAGCTAAGTCTATGCAAACTGTTAAAGATTTCTTACAAGTGCAGCCACCTAGATTCAGTAGACACTGGCCTACAAAATATTGGTCTTTTCCTGTGTCAGACAGAGCTCAAAGGGGCAAAACCAGACGCCCCAAGGGTTCCAGGTACCAGGCTCAAGACACATACAGGTCAAAGCAATGGGGTGCTTCCACCTCCAAATCTGGAAGAGATAAAACGCAAACCTACAGAAAGCAATCCCAATGTCTTCCCTCTGCCTACACCAAGCACTTATCTTTTGGCAGCACCCATAGGAGGAAAATTTGCACTTTTTGCTCAAAATTGGCAGTTAATAACCCAGGACAAGTGGGTACTGAACATCATATCACAGGGATACAGATTCCATTTCCACACACTGCCAATGACAAATGGTTGGCCATACCTGCCAAAAAAACAATAGGCAGAGGCACAGAAACAGGTTTTGTCCCTCATGGATATGGGGGCCATTCAGACAGTACCAGAACAGGAAAAAGGACAAGGTTTTTACTCAAAACTGTTCTTGGTACCCAGAAAGGACAAGGCCTGGCGGCCAATACTCGATTTATTGATTTTGAACAAATACCTGGACATTCCAAAATTTAAAATGCTGACTTTGCAGCAGCTTCTGCGCATGCTGGGCAAGAATGCTTGGCTGGTGACATTAGACCTAAAAGAGGCATACCTGCATGTCCCAATAAGGCAGTCGTGCAGAAGATACCTCAGATTCAAGGCTGGCTTAATGCATTACCAATTCTCTGCACTGCCCTTTGGCTTATCTACTGCGCCCAGGGTCTTTACAAAGTGCCTGGCACCAGTAATTGCATTTTGCAGACAAAGAAATATTCATATATATCCTTACTTGGACGACTGTCTCATTCAAGCAGAGAACAAGGACACTCTTCTACGACACCTGGCGTTTGTGAAAAGGCTTCTAGCATGCCTAGGGTACACATTAAATGAAAAGAAATCACAACTGGTACCCTCTCAAAATACAACATTCCTGGTTGCAAGCTTGCATACAACTGCCCAGATGGCTTACCTCACGCCAGACAAACAAAGGCAACTGGCTACTTACTTCAAACTGATGGCAAGAAAAACCCAGTCTTCTGCAAGACAAATTCTGCAGGCTCTGGGCTTCATGGCATCCTGCATCCTACTAATTATATATGCAAGACTGCATATGAGGAAACTTCAATGGTACCTAAAATGTTTATGGAGTCAACATTCACACAGTCTGGAAGCAATGATTCCTCTCATCCCCTGCCTGCAACAGGAGTTTCTATGGTGGGCGAAGGCCTGTCACCAAAACATGGGACGGACCTTCACTCTACCCCCTACCAGCCAAACCTTAACAACAGACACATCAGATTATGCCTGGGGGGCCCACATGGCAGGAAGATGCATTCAGGTCATATGGGCACCAAATCAAATGCACCTACATATCAACCAGAAAGAGATGCTAGCTGTTCAAAATGCCCTAACAGCCTTCAAGGACTTACTTCATCCAGGACCACTATTGATAAAGATGGACAACACCACAGTCATGTGGTATATAAACAAGCAAGGGGGCACATATTCATACCCCCTTTGCAGATTAGCCATGGCACTGTGGAACACAGCTTTGACCTACCAAATAAATCTTCAAGCTCAATTCCTCCCAGGAAAACAGAACTCTCTGGCAGACCATTTAAGCAGAAACCTGATGGATCCTCACAAGTGGAAACTAAATCCACAAGTATTCAGCATGATAACAGAGAAATGGGGGAGCCCAGACATAGATCTATTTGCCTCTCCTCAAAATTATCAATTGAAAAGATTCTGCACAAGGACTTATCACAGACAAGCATGGAAAGTGGACGCCCTATCCTTCAGTTGGAAAAACCTGTCAGTTTACGCCTTTCCTCCTCTGCCTCTTCTAACCAAGGTCTTTCTAAAAGTCAGACGAGAAGCCAAAGATGTTATTAATTGCCCCAGACTGGCCCCGCCAATACTGGTACCCAATCCTAAGGAACTTGTCTCAATACCCAGCTTGGACCTTGCCTCGAAGACCACAACTACTGTACCAGCAAAACAATCCGATCCTGCACAATCAACTACAGACTCTGAACCTGGCAGCATGGCTAATCATGTAATCATACGAACGGCACCTCTCAGTAAAGCTGTGATGGATGTCATTTTGGAAGCCAGAAGGCTTAGTACTAGAAAATGTTATGCTGACAAATGGAAGAGATTCTGTGCTTGGAATCAAGCATGAGGAACTGATACAGCAGAACCACATATTCCTCAGATATTACAATAATTAACTGAGATGCTTGACAAAGGCCTATCTTTCTCATCACTCAAAATCCATGCCTCTGCCATTTCGGCTCATTACAATACAGAGCCACCAATCTTTTCTCATACTTTACTAAAGCAGTATCTTAGAGGAGCCAAAAACCTAAGGCCTCCTAGAAGATCACCATTGCCTGCATGGGACCTCACTTATGTGTTGGAAAAGCTCACCCTGTCTCCATTTGAACCAGCCGCTACCGCTAATATAAAGTTCTTATCATGGAAGACAGCTCTGCTACTATCAATTACTTGAGCAAGAAGAGTTTCTGAGTTACAGGCCTTCATGGCTGTAGAGCCTTTTATCATATTTTACCCAGACAGGGTGTCTCTGAGGACAAATCCTACTTTTATGCCTAAGGTGGTTTCCAGTGGTGCTCTTAACCAAACAATTCATCTGCCAACTTTTTATCCAAATCCACAGAACAAAGGGGGAGAGAATTCTACATTCCTTGGACGTACACAGACAGCTAAGATTCTACTTGAGAAGAACAAAAGCTCTAAGAAAAACTGAGCAATTGCTAGTGTCGTATGCTGCTGGATCAGAAGGAAAGGCCATCTCAAAGCAGACAATTTCAAAGAGAAGGGGGAGGTGCGATATATCATCAGACCACTATCAGTGGTGATAAACTAATCGGTACTTTTCCATGTGGTCACTGCTGCTCCTGTTTACAAGTTAGTACACTAAAAGAATTCACCAGTGCCAACACCAATCGGGTATTTAAAACCAGGGTGTTTGGTAATTGCAGCAGTACATGGGTTATTTACTTAGCTACCTGCCAATGTAAAGCTTTTTATGTTGGTCAAACCTCTAGGTCTCTTAGAATAAGGATGACAGAACATCGTAGTGACATGAGGAGCAAAAAAGAAACAAATGCTTTATACAGACACACAATACAACATCCCAATGCCCAGTTTATGTTCATGATCATTGACAAAATTCAGGGAGATGGGAACAACCAACAGGGTTGGCACACCATTTTAAACCACAAGGAACAATATTGGATAACCAGCCTTGGATGTTTATTCCCCCCCAGGTCTAAATGACCATCTGTGAGTTTCACTGAACACTGGAGGATTTCATAATCATGGTTACAACAACAAACATTCATATAGATCAAGAATTAGTACGAACCATTCAATGGTGGTTAGGCCTACCAATGCTCATATTATACTCTATAAAGCATGATAAAAAATTGTTCAGCATACGAATATGTATATGTATGGTTTGGTATTCGTATCTGGTATGTTGGCGTTAAACATTGAGTATTGTACAATTACAAAGTTGAACTTGTATTATTTACAAGCATATTATTTCAATTTATTATAATCTTTAATTTAGCTGAGAATGAGGCCACTATACTCTTTTTGCCTTATTTTGTAATATATTATATGATCAGTACTTGGCTCATTATTATTCAGTTCTTTTGAACCTGTGGTTATCACCCTTTATATATTTTCTGCTTTTTTACACTATGATATGCATTCACAAATAGTGACTATGGTATTGGGCTATTACCTTGTAATATGTATGTCATATAATGGCTTACTTCCAGAGCTTTGATTTTTATCTTTAAAAATATGGCTTAATATCTACACCTCTGGCATTTTTATGTCACTGGTCATGTGCTTTAATCAAGAATGGAACATGCACTTTGTTATTCCAGCCACTGGGTGGTGCTGTAATATTGCTTCCAGGTAATCAGAGACTAGTATAAATGCAGGCTGCTTCATTTCATTCAAAAAAACTTTATTGTATTCATTGATAAAGGCTGAATAGCCGAAACCGGTCTGGATTTGAAGGAATTATAAATAAATAATCATTATTTCTTCATTACTGCGTGTTCACTATCGTTTTTTGCTGGTCGTTGGTGGTTTACATTGAGTGCGTGTGCCCATACGTGTGTGTACGTATCTGTATATGTGTGTATATAACAACGGCCGCCACCAGTACTGTTGGCCAACAGGGTGCTGGTGGAAATTGGGCTACTGTTGGCCGAAGGAGGAGAATAGGGGGAAGGCATGCCCAAAGGCAGGTAAAGGCTAGGATTGTGGTAGTGAGGGTTGGAACTTCGAATGTTAGCAATATGACTGGTATAGGGAGAGAGCTAGCTGATATGATGGACAGAAGGAAGGTTGGTATATTGTGTGTGCAAGAGATCAGATGGAAGGGGAACAAGGCTAGATGTATTGGAGGCGGGTTCAAATTGTTTTATCATGGTGTGGATGGGAGGAGAAATTTTGTAGGGGTTATCCTGAAGGAACAGTATGCTAAGAGTGTTTTGAAGGTGAAAAGAGTGTCGGATAGTGATGTTTATAAAGCTGGAAATTGATAGTGTAACGATGAATGTTAGTGCATATGCTCCACAAGTTGGGTGTGCGATGGATGAGAAAGAAAAATTTTGGAGTGAGTTGGATGGAAGTGGTGATGACTGTACCCAAGGGTGAGAGAGTGGTGATTGGAGCAGATTTCAATGGGCATGTTAGTGAAGGGAACAGAGGGGATGAGGAAGTGATGGGTAGGTAGGGTGTTGAGCAAAGGAATGCAGAAGGTCAGATGGTAGTGGATTTTGCAAAAAGGATGGACGTGGCTGTGATAAATGCGTATTTTAACAAGAGGGAGGAGCATAGGGTGACATACAAGAGTGGAGGAAGATGCACACAGGTGGATTATATCTAATGTAGAAGGGCCAGTCTGAAGGAGATTGGATACTGTAAAGTAGTGGCAGGGGAAAGTGTAGTTAGGCAGCATAGGATGGTGGTTTGTAGGATGACATTGGTGATCAAGAAGAGGAGGATGAGTGTGAGGGCAGCACCAAGAATCAAATGGTGGAAATTGAAAAAGGGTAATTGTGAGGTGGAGTTCAGGGAAGAGTTAAGACCGGCACTGGGTGGCAGTGAAGAGTTACCGAATAGCTGGGTAACTACAGCAGAGCTAGTAAGGGAGATGGCTAGAAAGGTGCTTGGTGTGACATTTGATAAGAGGGAGGAGGACAAGGAGACCTGGTGGTGGAATGAGGAAGTACAGGAGAGTATACAGAGAAAGAGGTTGGCGAAGAAGTGGGATTGTCCGAGAGATGAAGAAAGTAGACAGAAGTATAAGGAGATGAGGTGCATGGCAAAGACAGAGGTGGCGAAGGCTAAGGATAAGGTGTATGAAGAGTTGTATGAAAGGCTGGACACTAGGCAGGGAGAAAAGGACCTGTACCGATTGGCTAGACAGAGGGACCGAGCTATTAAAGATGTGCAGCCGGTAAGGGTGATGAAGGGTAGTGAGGGAAACGTACTCACAAACGAGGAGAGTGTGTTGAGCAAATGGAAAGAGTACTTTCAGGGGCTGATGAATGAAGAGAATGAGAGGGAGAGAAGTTTGGATGATGTGCGGATAGTGAATCATGAAATGCAGTGGATTAGCAAGGAGGAAGTAAGGATAGCTATGAAGAGGATGAAGAATGGAAAGGCTGTTGGTCCAGATGACATACCTCTGGAAGCATGGCAGTGTTTAGTTGAAATGGCAGTGGAGTTTTTAACTAGATTGTTTAATGAAATCTTGGAAAGTGAGAGGATGCCTAAGGAATGGAGAAAGTGTTTGGTACCTATTTTTAAGAATAAGGGTGATGTGCAGAGCTGTAGTAACTACAGAGTGATTAAATTGATCAATCACCGCATGAAGTTGGGCGGCCATGGTGGTGCAGCGGTTAGCGTTGCCGCCTCATAGCAACAGGTTCTCTGTTTCAATCCTCGACTGGGGTGCCTTCTGTGTGGAGTCTGCATGTTCTCCCTGTGGTCGCGTGGGTTTCCTCCAGGTGCTCTGGTTTCCTCCCACATCCCAAAGACATGCTGTAGGTGGATTAGACACTCTAAATTGGCCCTAGGTGTGAGTGTGTGTCTTCTGTGGAAGGTTGGGCGCCAGGCTGGCAACTCGACATTGTAAAACTCCACTGCCAATCATGAGTGGACAGGTGATCCGCTGTGGTGACCCATAACTGGGAAAAAGCCGAAAGAAGAAGTCACAGCATGAAGTTATGGGAAAGAGTAGTGGAAGCTAGGTTAAGAGGGGAGGTGATGATTAGTGATCCGCAGTATGGTTTCATGCCAGGAAAGAACACTGCAGATGTGATGTTTGCTCTGAGAGTGTTGATGGAGAAGTGCAGAGAAGGTCAGAAGGAGTTGCATTGCATCTTTGTGGACTTAGAGAAAGCTTATGACAGGGTGCCTAAAGAGGAGATGTAGTATTGTATGAGAAAGTTGGGAGTGTCAGAGAAATATGTAAGAGTAGTACAGGATATGTACGAGGGTAGGGTGACAGCGGTAAGGTCTACAGTGAGAGTGACTGATGTGTTTAAGGTGGATGTGAGATTACATCAAGGATCAGCTCTGAGCCCTTTCTTATTTGCATTGGTGATGGACAGGTTGACAGACGAGATCAGACCGGAGTCCCCTTGGACTATGATGTTTGCAGATGACATTGTGATCTGTAGTGAGAGTAGGGAACAGGTGGAGGAGACCCTGGAGAGGTGGAGATATGCTCTAGAGAGAAGAGGAATGAAGGTCAGCAGGGCTAAGACAAAATATGTGTGTGTGAATGAGAGGGAGGTTAGAGGAATGGTGAGGATACAAGGAGTAGAGATGGCGATGATGGATGAGTTTAAATACTTGGGATCAACAGTTCAGAGTAATGGTGAGTGTGAAAGAGAGGTGAAGAAGAGAGTACAGGCATGATGGAGTGGGTGGAGAAGAGTGTCAGGAGTGATTTGTGACAGACTAGTACCAGTAAGAGTGAAAGGAATGGTCTACAAGAGGGTAGTGAGACCAGCTATGTTATATGGGTTGGAGACGGTGGCATTGACAAAAAGGCAGGCGTCAGAGCTGGATGTGGCAGAGTTAAAGATGTTAAGATTTGCACTGGGTGTGACGAGATTAGGAATAAGTATATTAGAGGGTCAGCCCAGGTTTGGAGACAAAGCTAGAGAGGCAAGATTACATTGGTTTGGACATGTGCTGAGGAGGGATGCAGAGTATATTGGGGAAATGATGCTAAGGATGCAGCTGAAAGGTAACAGGAAAAGAGGAAGGCCTAAGATAAGGTTTATGGAAGTGGTGAGAGAGGACATGCAGGTGGTTGGTGTAGAGCAAGATGCAGAGGACAGGAAGAAATGGAAACAGATGATCCGCTGTGGCAACCCCTAACAGGGGCAATCAAAAGAAGATATATACATATAGGTGTATATGTATGTGTGTGTGTGTGTGTGTGTGTGTGTGTGTGTGTGTGTGTGTGTGTGTACATAGATATAGAAACGCCGACGACGAGAACACCGACACCGGAAGAGCGACAACGGAGAAGACCGACAGATGAGAATCCCAATGCTGAGAATACTGACATGTAAACGTAAGTGTGCGATAGGGATGGACGTTAGGGTCAGGGTGTGGGTAAGGTAAGTGTGCAATAGCGACGGTCTGTAGGGTTAGGGGCGGGTCAGCTGAGTGTGCGATAGTGACAGACGTTAGGGATAGAGGTGGGTTAAGTGAGTTAGGGTTAGGACATGGGTTAGGTGAGTTTGCGATAGTGACGGACCTTAGGGTTAGGGTTTGGGTTAAGGTTAGTGCATAGATAGTTGTGTATGAAAGGTTCCGTGTAGGTTTGTAAGGTTTTTGGTGTGCTTGTGTTGAGTGTGTGCTTTTTGGACAGGGGATTTGTTTTGTTTGTTGAGTGTTGGGATTGTGGTTTGTCAGATATATGACGTTTCATGTTTGTGAACTTTCGGATGTTATGTAGTCCAATCTCACCTACATTCTTACCCGTGGGTTCGGAGCCGAATGTCGGCTTCGACTCTGCCATACTTTTTAGCTCGAAGTCTTTCTATTGGCAGGGCTAAGATGGTATCCAATGCTGCACTGCTCTTTATCCCCAGATCTCGTTTGCCGCTCATGTAGCTCGGATGTGGTCTCGCTCTTGGCTGTGGCCAAGTACCCTTTTTCTTATATCAGAGAAGTTTTTGCAAAAAAACAGCTATTTTAATAGCTATTGTGTGTGTTCTTGACTGTATTGTGGAAAAGTTGTGTTTTCTTTATTGTGTATTCCGTGGTATCCCACTAGCTGTTTCCAATGGGCTAGGCCCATTTCAGTTAGTGGACCTAGTCTGTCCCCTTGCTTTCCTTGTGTGCTAAAGTCTTCCCTGGACTAAAACCGTTTAAATTAGAGGAATTAGTCCTCCCTCCTTGTATTTGTGTCTAAGGATCGTTTGAGTTGGAGATCTTTGTGGTGTTCTGTCTGTTGTTTGGCTTGTTCCCGCGCTTGTGGCTGTTTGACCGTTGGTCTAATTTTCAGTTAGTTACTTGCTGTTGGTTTTTCTGAATCTTCCCTTAATCCTGATTCTTTACCTCCTGCCCCTGTTAAGCCAGACAGATATTATAGAGTTCCTGAAGCACATAAGTATTTGTACAAGAGCCCTAGAGCTGATCCGGAAACCATTACTCAAGGTCCGAAGGGTATTAGGGCTTCTGTGGCTAAGAATCCAGTTCTTTTGGATAAAGATTCTAGAGCTTTAGATAGATGGGGGGGGGTGTACACCTCCTCTACGTTAGCTATGAGGGCTTTGAATTGCCAATTTCATATGCTGAAGTATCAGAATTTTTTGTTAGGTCAATTGAAATCTAAGGTGGATGCTTTATCTGAGGGTATAGAGTGTAAGGAGCTCCAGGAGTTGGTTCATGCATCAGATCAAGTGGGCAAGCATTCTTTGCAGTGTGGTTTCGATGCTCTTCAGGCTGCATCCAGGGTGGCTGCTACAGGTTCAGTTATTCGTAGACATGCCTGGCTTAAGGATCAAAATTTGTCAGAGCATGTTAAGGCTCGGATTTTGGATGCTCCTCTTCAATCTGAAGTACTTTTTGGTCCCTCTGTGGAATCGGTTTTGAAAAAGATGGAAGATAAGGCTAAGTCTATGCAGACGGTCAAAGATTTTCTGCAGGTGCAGCCCCCTAAGTTTAGTAGGAATTGGCCTGCTAGAGGTTGGTCTTTTCCTTCTTCGGATACTCAGGCTAAGGGCAGGTCTAGGCGTGGTAGAGGCAGAGCTCACGCTCACGGTTCTTTCAGACCTAGGACTTGGAGTTCTCCTGCACAGTCTTCTGGTGAGGGCAGGGGTCAGCCTTTTCGTAAACAGACCCAATGACCTGTATCTTCTGCTGCCAGACCCTTCTCTACTGGCAGCTCCTCTAGGAGGAAAGTTGGGACTTTTCCAACAAAATTGGCATTTGGTCACCCAGGACAAATGGGTGTTGGATATAATAAATCACGGGTACAAGTTTTATTTTCAGACTCTTCCTCCTTTCAAAAGCATGCCGGATGTGCCTCCTCGGCAAAGGATGGAGGCTCAGGAGCAAATCTCTTTACTTTTACAGATGGGGGCAATTCAGGCGGTCCCTCCGTCAGAAGTAGGCCTAGGTTTTTATTCCCGTCTATTCCTAGTGCCAAAGAAAGGAAACACTTGGAGGCCAATTCTGGATTTGTCCATTCTCAATACCTACCTAGACATTCCAAAGTTCAAGATGTTAACATTACAACAACTTCTGCCTCTGCTGGGCAAGGATCACTGGATGGTAACCCTGGATCTCAAAGAGGCCTATCTTCACATCCCTATCAGGCCCAGCTGCAGGAGATTCCTGAGATTTCGGGCTGGTACTTCTCACTATCAGTTCTCTGCATTGCCCTTTGGTTTATCTACTGCGCCCAGGGTATTCACAAAAGTTCTGGCTCCTGTGATTGCTTTTTTCAGACAGAGAGGAATACAAATTTATCCTTATCTGGACGATTGCCTGATTCTTGCTCAAAACAAAGACAAGTTACTACAACATCTCCAGTATGTAGGGGCAGTTTTAAGGTGCCTAGGGTATTCTGTGAACGAAATAAAGTCCAGTCTAGTACCCTCTCAGGACATGTGCTGGGTGTGAGACTGAATACAGCTTCTCAGATGGCATTTCTGACCCCGGACAAACAAAGAACTCTTCATTTATACTTCCAGCAGTTATCAGTAATGTCCAGGCTGATTGCAAGGACAGTCCTTCAAGCCTTGGGGTTCATGGCATCTTGCATTCTAGTTCTTCCCAATGCCAAACTGCATATGAGGAAGCTACAATGGTATCTCAAAAGTGTGTGGACTCGACACTGCCACGGTTTGGACACTGTCATTCGGATTATACCTTGCATCCAGAAGGAATTCTTGTGGTGGGCTCAGGAATGTCAACTAAACAAGGGACTCTCTGTGACCCGACCAGAGGCGAGTCAGATCCTAACGACGGATGCCTCGGACTTGGCTTGGGGAGCACACTTCAATGGGAAATGGATACAAGACGTGTGGCCTCCCAAACTACTACATTTGCATATCAACATGAAGGAGATGTTAGCAGTCCAATTTGCTTTGATGGCTTTCAAGGACCTACTTCAGCCAGGACAGGTGTTGATTCAAACAGACAACACAACAGTCATGTGGTACATCAACAAGCAGGGGGGAACCCATTCCTAACCTCTTTGCAGGCAAGCAATGATTTTGTGGGAGACTGCTCTGAGTTTGCAAATCAATCTTCAAGCACGGTTTCTGCCAGGAGCACAGAACTCCCTAGCAGATGTATTGAGCAGGCAAATTGTGGATCCCCACGAGTGGAAACTGGATCCTCAGGTTTTCAAACGATTGACTGTGGCTTGGGGAACTCCAGACATAGATCTGTTCGCTTCTCCACTGAATTTTCAACTACCAAAATTTTGCACAAAGATGTTCCACCCAGATGCTTGGAAAGTGGATGCTCTATCTTTCAGTTGGAACAACCTTCACGTTTATGCTTTTCCTCCTCTGCCTCTTCTCCCCAAGGTACTCTTGAAAGTCAAGCGGGACAAGCCTTGCATGATTCTAATAGCACCAGATTGGCCACGTCAGCATTGGTATCCTCTGCTGAGGAGTTTAATCCAGGAGCCTCCTTGGCTTCTGCCTCAGGTTCCTCATTTGTTGTCCCAGTCAAACAATCATTTTCTCAATGTTCAGGTGCAGTCCCTGCATCTGACAGCCTGGCGTATTCTGTGATGGAGCCTGTGGGGTCTCAGCTTCCTCAACAGGTTTTAGATGTCATTTTGGAAGCCAGGCGGCCTAGCACTAGAAAAGTTTATGCTGATAAATGGAAGAGATTTTTCCTTTGGAGCACAGCAAAGGGTTTTGATGTTTCAGTGCCTAATTTGAGTTTTGCACTGCAGTATCTTACTGAATTACTGGACAAGGGTTTGTCATTCTCTTCTGTGAAGGTTCATGCTGCAGCCATTTCTGCTCACTATGATTGTGACCCTCCTTTATTTTCTCATCCTTTGTTCAAACAATTTCTTAGAGGGGCAAAGAATATAAGACCCCCACGTAGAGCTCCTACTCCTTCCTGGGATCTCAATTTTGTTTTGGAGAAACTTACTTTACCTCCTTTTGAACCTGCAGCTACGTCTGAATTGAAGTTTTTGTCTTGGAAGACTGCTTTTTTGTTGGCCATTACTTCTGCTAGGAGGGTATCTGAATTGCAGGCACTCATGGCAGTTGAACCCTTTCTGATATTTCATAAGGATAGAGTTTCTTTGCGAACTAACCCTACTTTTATGCCTAAAGTGATTTCTAATGTGGCCTTGAACCAGTCTATTCATTTGCCTACTTTTTATGCTGATCCCCAAAATAAGGGGGAAAAACTCTTGCATTCTTTGGATATCCAGAGGCAGTTACGTTACTATTTGAGCAGAACTAAGGAGTTCAGACAGACTCAACAGTTATTTGTTTCTTTTGCTTTGTGTTCACAAGGGAAAGCTGTTTCGAAGCAGACTATTTCAAAGTGGATTGGTCAATGTATTGCTTTTTGTTATTCTCATCATGGGAAGACTGTTCCTGCTGGGATCAGACCTCATTCTACTAGGGCTACTGCCACATCTACTGCTTTTTTGAGGGGTGTAGCTACTAAGGATATTTTAGAGGCAGCTACTTGGAGTTCAGTACACACTTTTACTAAGCATTACCATCTCCCTCTTTATTCCACGTCCAGGGCTGGGTTTGCCACTGCAGTTTTACAGGGCATGTTAGCATCTCCTAATGCTATTTAGTTTGCCAGCCTCCCTTTTCCTTTGCTTTGGGATTCTACTCACAGGTTATGACTGCAGTAATGTGAGACGAAGAACATAGTACAGTTTTGTACCTACCATAAATGTAGATGTTCGAGGATCTACATTGCTGCAGTCCTATTTTTCCCTCCCTCCTTCCCCTCTATAGTTGGTGGTGGCTGTGTTTTCTATTTTAAGATTGTCTTTATTTCTACACTGGTAGTTGTTGGGCGTGTACTTTTTTGGCTCTGGCCTTCTTTCATTCTTAGGCCTTCTGACATCTGGGGCAAGAAAGACTGAGGATATGGCGTCGGTCTTGCGCTTATGTACTAAGACGTACTGACGTCAGCTCTGAGCGACAATGACCGACGCCAGCCCAGCTCTTTGGTATTCGGGCCGATCGAGGACAGCGGACTACCCACAGGTTATGACTGCAGCAATGTAGATCCTCGAACATCTACATTTATGGTAGGTACAAAACTGTACTTTATGGAACCTGCTTCGGCTCCAATTTTCTTGGAGCCTGTTCGGAGCCGGTCGCCTAGCATTAGGCCGGTATCCCCTCCTCGCAGGTCCCCTTCAGATCTCCTTCCCTATCCTCCAAATCGTCCAGGATCTTATCAGATGTGGACGTCGATAAGAGTGGTGCAGAAACTTCTTCAGTCACCAGTACTGACAGAATTGTTCTCTGCTCCGACCCAGTCGGCTCAGGAGCCGGTCCCTCAACCTACATCGATACTTCCTCCTCCAAGCACATCTCAGCTTTCGGAGCCGGAGTGCTTGGCTTCGTGTGATGTCCCTAGGTCGGTTCTGACAGCCCCTCCTGGCATATCGGTTCCGACGTCAGCTCCGACCCCGTCCACGGGGTTCAGGACTCGGGATTCATTGGTCGGACCTGAGGGAGAGGCTTCGGGACACCTCTCTGCTCCTAGTCTCCCTCTCAGCGCTTTGGCGCGGGGAAGCCTGACTCCTGTCTCTGCTTCGGAGGCTGGTCGTTGTACGGATCCGGGAGGACCAGCCTTCAAGGCCATGCGGAGCGTGCTGGCCAGGTCGTCAGCGGCATCATACGGGTTGGTCACTCTGTCCCCTGCAACACCAGTGCAGGTCTCTGATCACCATCTATCTCTGGACAGAGGAGCCCCAAGGTCTCAGGGTACCCCCACGAGTGGTCCCCATATTTCTGAGGGCCCCCTCAGAGTTTTTGCCTGAGAAGCCACCCAGAAAGAAAACGTGCAAGAGGAAGCACATAGATTCCCAGGATGAGTCTCTCACATCAGACACCGACCTCAAGGAATCTGAGGGGTCCCCCAAGTCATACTCTGGGGATGTTTCTTTCTCTGACATCCTAGAGATTTTGAAGCAAAGAGGTGACTGGCCATACAAAAGTCCCCTCCGAGGAGGAGTCGGTCTTCCTGAAGGCCTTTGGTGCTCAGCCCTCCGCCTCCTGGGTATCTCCACCCTTCGAGCTTCTGGACTTGGTTTGTCGAAGGGTGTGGGAAACCCCTGACTCTGTGGAACCAGTCCCAAGGAGACCCAGTAAATTTTTGTCTGCTCCTCCTGATAAAAAATTTATATCCAAGAGAGTTCCTGTGGATGCCATGGTGGTGGCAGCTGCCACCCAGAAGGAATTAGCTGAGACTTACGGTCACTGAATTACTTGTCACACTTTACATGGCTCCAGAGAGATCTTCTAAAGGAGCTTGGAGATACTCTCACGGGCAACATTTCTGAGGCAGTGACCCAGAAGGTCAACGCTCAGATGTCTATCCTCAATTCTGTTGCAAACTCCTCCATGAGGTTTATCTCCTACGCAGCCGAGGGAGCGAGTAGGGCAGCAAGTTCAGGAGTTGCTCTTGGGAGGCAGGCCTGGATGCGCCTTTGTCATTTCGCGGAGGCCTTCAAGTCTTCATTCACCGACGCCCCATTTGATGGTTACTCTTTGTTCTGAACCAAGGTGAAAGACACTCTCACTAGGTGCGAGCAAGAGGGAAAAACTCTGTCTGCCGTAGGAGTCCGTTTTTCCCTTCCCTCTAGGCCTTATCCCAAGGCCCAGAGGGTGGCAAAATGTGGTTCAAGAAATCAGAGGTTTTTTTTTCCCTGTGCACAAGGTGAGCCCCCCTCCAGAGGCAGGGGAGGGGTGGTTATTCAGGAAGACGCTGCCCTAGGGGAAGAGGAGGCCCTCGCTATTCGGGAGACTACGATTCATTTTGTGGTTATCCCTACCATCACTCCTGATGGAAGGCCCGACTGTGCGTTTACGGAGCCATTCGGGCGTCAAATCTCATTATACCTGGAGGCCTGGCAAGAGCTATATATATATCTAGATATATATATATATATATATATATATATATATATATATATATATATATATATATATATATATATTGTGTATATGTATGTATATATGTATATATTTTGTGTGCGTATGTAAATCACATCTAGTATGTAAAATCTGAATGGTGACTCTTCTTCAGGGTTCAGTCTCCTTCAAGTACAGGGTACTTGAGTGGCATCACAGGGCATAATGGATGCCTTCAGTACCTCTGGATGGGCACCATCTTCATTCTAATGCTTTTTATTTGGTCCCTCCTATACCCAAGTTGTCATGTTGATAGCCATTGTGGCAGAGGTGTAGCAGGAAAATTACCTTGTGTTTCTTTTTGGTCCTGGAGGGCTTTGTCTGGGGACTTCTTATTTGTAGCTTAGGCAGTCCATGGTTGCAGAAAGGAAAGTGTTATGAGGGTAGTGTATAGATAAATGCAGTTTTTCCCCTTCCTTTTGAATGACAGTGTTCTAGAATCCGTGAAAGTTACTAACTGTAATAATCTGCACAGTGCGGTCTGAATTGATCTGTTTTGCATGGTCTATGTGCTGTTTGTCTTGTGAAGCGTTATGGTTGGTAACCCTCTATAGATGTAATGTTTCTAATTTCACTGAGGGATAAAAATACTGGAGTTTACCCATCCTTTCATTTATTTTCTAGTATCCTGCCTTATCGTTTACATGGTTGCAGGGGATTCTAGAGCCTGTTAAACAATCGGAGTTAGTTCTGGGCAGGTCACTGGCCTGTTGCAGAACACACATGGTTGCATGCACACTACACACACACCTATAGGTTAAATGGTGTGTACTAGACTAATGACCACAAGGGCATGTTTAAGCTTAGCCATGTATCAAAGATCTCTCAAGTTCTTGTACCCTTGATATGTATAAGCAGGGCCTTGGGAGATGAATTATTAGCAAGCGGGGCCTGGGTGATGAACCATTTACAGGCTGCCTGTGCCCATTAGAGACTTGGGTGTCAGACCAGGATGAATTTAATGATCTGATATTGTTAATCCTCGTTCATTCCTTACGTATGGTTATCGGTTCCGAGCTTGGAACCGAGCCGGCCATTTTCCAAGCTCACCAAACTGTCAAGAACACGAAAAAACACACAAGGACTGCAGTGCTTCTCGTCCACCCAAAATGTATGATTCAATGAAAATGTCACAAAGCACAGTCACATATATAATTCCACATAAGATGTTAAACAGGAACAACTCTTGTAAGGATGTACGCTGTTACAAATAGGAAATCCACACGATAATATGCCAAATGGAATGCTGGACAAAAACAACTCCTATGAAGGATATACACTGTCTTAAATAAGTAATCCACACGATAATGTCCCAAAAAAACATCCAGCCTTCATTAAAAGAACATGTAGTAAAGCGCTTTTCGTCCTGCTTAATAGCGGAACTTCTTCAGACTAACCAGATTACATATTAAAAAACATTTAAATAGCTGGTTTTGGCGCCAAGTAGAAAACGCCGTAACCAGGCAACAGAAAACATTATCTTAAACAGCAACAAACTCCGCAACAAATAAATAATAGTTAAACAGCAACAAACTCCGCAACAAATAGTTAAACATGAAAATAAATGTTTCAAGTTGTTACTAAATGTTACGTATTTATCCTGTCTTAATATATTAATAATAATAATATAAATGATAATGTACTAAAATGTCATAGTACAATAATTAAGTATTATATGCGTACTATGGTAATGCAACTAAACCCTGAAACCTAGAAAAAGTAAAATATTATAAAGTATGTGAAATGTATAAAATAAATACTAATTGATGAATGAGCGACAAAACTGTAACAATGAATAAGACACTTAGAACCATACAACGTAATAAATATTTTATGTATTACTTGAATACTAAAATACATAATATATAAATACTAAAATACATAATATATAAATAAATATACATAAAAAGCTAAAATAATTTACCTACGCAGACTCCTTAATTTCAATAAAGGATATAGTGAACATGTCTCGTTCAAGCCTGGTAATACATAAGCGTGACGGCGCAATTGCCAACACAATTCCAAGTCTTCTAATAAGACCTGCTCAGGGCCATCTCTACCATCTATAATAACAGAATCAATAGCCTTAAAGGTAAATGTGTGATAGATGTTTTCTGTAATATGTTTAGCTAGTGCATTATCTAACTTTTTTGTTCTAATGTATTACCAGACGTTCTGAGCGTCTTATTCATTGTTACAGTTTTGTCGTTCATTCATCAATTAGTATTTATTTTATACATTTCACATATTTTATAATATTTTACTTTTTCTAGGTTTCAGGGTTTAGTTGCATTACCATAGTACGCATATGATACTTGATTATTGTACTATGACGTTTTAGTACATTATCATTTATATTATTAATATTATTATATTAAGACAGGATAAATACGTAACGGTTAGTAACAACTTGAAACATTTATTTTCATGTTTAACTATTATTTATTTGTTGCGGAGTTTGTTGCTGTTTAAGATGATGTTTTCTTTTGCCTGGTTACGGCGTTTTCTACTTGGCGCCAAAACCAGCTATTTAAATGTTTTTTAAGATGTAATCTGGTTAGTCTGAAGAAGTTCCGCTATTAAGCGGGACGAAAAGCGCTTTACTACATGTTCTTTTAATAAAGGCTGGATGTTTTTTGGGACATTATCGTGTGGATTACTTATTTATGACAGTGTATATCCTTCATAGGAGTTGTTTTTGTCCAGCATTCCATTTGGCATATTATCGTGTGGATTTCCTATTTATAACAGTGTACATCCTTACAGGAGTTGTTCCTGTTTAACATCTTGTGTGGAATTATATATGTGACTGTGCTTTGTGACATTTTCATTGAATCATGCCTTTTGGGTGGACGAGAAGCGCTGCAGTCCTTGTGTATTTTCCAAGCTCGCGTCAGCTTCAAACTCTCGAGCTAAACTCTTACCCACAATTCCCCTCTCCCTGTTACCCCAGATTTCATTTGCCTCGTTGCCATCCGGTCGTGTCAATCTACTTCTCTTGAGCTATGAACAGTCAATTGTTGTTTAATTGCTTTACAAATTGCTTTTCTGTCAGAAAAATTATTATTTTATTGTCTCTTGCCCTATCGCATCTAGCGTTCATAATTTCCTCCAGGTTTTTTCTGTCCTTTACTTCGCCTTTTTACTGCGAGGTAATTCTCCTTACCATTGTTGATAATCCCTTTCCTTTTCTCTTTCATACTTTCGGGTACTCTCTTGTACCATTGTTGGTACTTTTCTTTTTGTTAATATGGCAGATAAAAAGAGTAGTCCGGGGTTTAAGCGGTGTTCTGATTGTGGACACAAACTGCCTACATATTCATCGTGCATACAGCTGCAGTCATAACAGATGGGGTTCTCCTGCCATCAGGCGGGTCCTCGGTCGGCCGAATTCCAAAGTCTAGGTCCGGCGTCGGTTGTCGTCGCTTCTTCCCTGACGTCAGTGCGACAGGGGTATAAAAGAACCAGCCGACGCCATTTTCTTCAGTCTTTCTTGCCGCGCGGTGCCCGAAACAGAAGCAGTTCGCAAGTGCCGGTCGGCCAGCTCCTGACATTACGAATAATTTTCAACCGAAGACTTCTAGAAAGCTAAGTACCCCGTTGGGGAAACTTTTCTTGTCTCAGACCGATGTCAGACAAAGTTAATAATTGCATTTCATGTGGGAAGCAAATACTACCACATAAGGATTTCCATTCCCTCTGTATACCTTGCTTAGGCCCAGACCACGACGTCTCGGCCTGTCGTTTTTGTTCTACATTCAACAGACGCACTATTAAGCGTCGGGCGGAGTTCGCCCAACACTATTTTGGCAAAAGGTTTAATTACATGTCGTCAGATACTCCGACTCCAATTTTAAGTAAACGACGTAAAGATAAGGACCGACATACGAGGCCCGCAACTTCTACCGAAACCACGCTAAAGCCGACTACATGTGCTCTGGTTTTCAGCGAGGTGCCTACACAGCCCCTGACTACCGATGACACTTAATTAGCGGTGTTTTCTGTGCCCGAGGTCGCAGGCTCTTCGGCCCACACCCCGACTACAGAAACCAAAGTCTCTCTTGGTGGGGAAACTCAGAGTTCAGTCCGGCCTGCCACCTCTCAAGGTGTCTTCAGGCCTTCTTCTTCTTTTTCCATTAAGGCTTACACTAAATCTAAAGCAGCCATGCATTCTAAAAGACAAGCTCCTCAGGGCCCCTCTCAAGGCCCCATGCCTAAAAAGCAGATGCTCAAAATGGCTGAGGATTTGATTACTCTTATCAGGGGTTCTCAACCCCCACCGGACAAAAGGCCCAGAGTGGAGGAAGAATACCTTTCCTCGGACCAGGCCTCCATTACTTCAGAGCATTCTGAGGACCAGGAACATTCTTACTCCCCTTTCGAAGATTCTGATGCAGAGGAGTCCATTCCCTCTGCCCCCTGAGGATTACTCTTTGGGGAAACCTTGCATACCTTGAGGGAACACTTCCACTGGGAAGGCCAAGAGTACTCAGACTCCAAGAAAAGGCTCAGGGATTTCCTCTTGCTCCCTCAGCACAGGCCTCTGGCTATACCTCCCGTCTTAGACATATTAGATGATGTGTATTCAGAGGCCAGCCTTAACCCAGATTCTTTACCTCCAGCTCCAATCAAGCCTGACAGGTATTACCGGGTGCCTGATTCACACCAATTCTTATACAAAAGCCATGCGGCTGACCCAGAAACTATTTCACAGGGTCCCAAGGAATTAAGGCCTCCACTGCCAAAAATCCATTACCTTCAGAGAGAGATTCCAGAGCTTTAGAAAGGTGGGAGGAAAAGGTATACACCTTGGCCACTTTAACCATGAGGGCATTAAACTGTCAGTTCCATATGTTAAAGTATCAACAGTTTTTGTTATCTCAGTTGAAAAGCAAAATGTCACAACCTGAACAACCAGACTTGAAGGAGTTGCAGGATTTGTTGCATAGTGCAGAGCAAGTGGGTAAACATACCTTGCAATGTGGTTTTGATGCTTTAGAGGCCTCTTGTAGAGCTGCTGTTACAGGATCAGTCATACGTAGACATGCTTGGCTCAAAGAGCAAACCTTACCAGATCATGTCAAAGCTAAGTTACTAGATGCACCTCTTCAAAAAGATGTATTGTTTGGTGTTAAAGCTGAGGAGGTATTAAAGAAAATGGAGGAAAAGGCAAAATCAATGCAAACAGTGAAAGATTTCCTACAGGTACAACCGCCACGTTTCAGTAGAAATTGGCCTTCAAAAAATTGGTCCTTTCCAGCCACAGACAGACCTCAAAGAGGTAGATACAGGCGCCCGAGAGGTAGATTTAGAGGCAGACAATGGCAAACTCCTACACCAAGAGGGGGTGAGGATAGTTCACAGCCGTTCAGAAAGCAGACCCAATGACTTTCCCCTTTGCATGCCAAGCAAGGCTCAAATGGCAGCACCTTTAGGCGGAAAACTGGCATTATTTTCGAAAAATTGGCATATTGTCACAAAAGACAAATGGATCCTGGACATTATAGACAGAGGCTACAGATTCCACTTTCACACCCTTCCAAAAATGAGAGGCATGCCAAACCTGCCACACAATCAAAGGGCAGAGGCACAAAAACAAATTTCAGATCTCAGGGACATGAAAGCTATTCAAAAGGTACCTGCACAAGAACAGGGTCAAGGTTTTTATTCCAGGCTATTCCTGGTACCAAGGAAGGGCAAAGACTGGAGACCTATTTTGGACCTATCCATCCTAAACACATATTTACTCGTACCAAAGTTCAAGATGCTCACATTACAGCAGCTTCTTCCCATGCTGGGCAAGGAGTCTTGGCTGGTGACATTGGACCTCAAGGAGGCATACCTGCATGTCCCAATCAGACATGATTGCAGAAGATACCTCAGATTTCTTGCAGGTTCATCCCATTATCAATTCTCTGCACTGCCCTTTGGCTTATCTACTGCGCCCAGAGTGTTCACGAAATGCCTGGCATCAGTAATTGCCTTCTGCAGACTTCAAGGGATACAAATATACCCATGTCTGGACAACTGCCTGATCCAAGCGGACAGCAAACACACTCTTCTGAAACAACTGGCGTTTGTAATAATGTTGTTGAAATCTCTGGGATACACAGTCAACAAAAAGAAGTCAAGACTAATACCCTCTCAAACAATAATTTTCCTGGGTGCCAACTTGGATACAAACACCCAGATGGCCTACCTCACGCCAGAGAAACAAGGGCAATTAACTCAATACTTCAGAAAACTGGCAACCTTCACCAGGCTGACTGCAAGGAAAATCCTGCAGGCTCTGGGATTCATGGCATCTTGCATCCTGCTTTAATCCCATGTGCAAAGCTGCATATGAGGAAACTTCAATCATACCTAAAAAACTTATGGTCTCAACACAGCCACAGTTTGGAAACAATCATACCACTGATTCCATGTCTTCAAAAGGAATTTCTGTGGTGGGCTTAAGCATGCCAAAGAAACCTAGGTCTCCCATTCTGCAAGCCTCAAGCGAATCAAGTCATCACAACAGACGCCTCGGACTACGCCTGGGGGGCGCACATGATAGATTGGTGCATTCAGGGCAAATGGTCACAAAAAGAAAAGCACCTACACATCAATCAAAAGGAAATGCTAGCAGTAATAAATGCTATTATGGCCTTCAAAGACCTACTGTATCCAGGGCAGCTGTTGATAAGAACAGACAACACCACAGTGATGTGGTACATAAACAAACAGGGAGGAACTCCTTCATATCCCCTGTGCAGACTAGCCATGTCCCTTTGGAACACGGCTCTGGAATTGCAAATCCAACTTCAAGCACAATTCCTGCCAGGGAAGGAAAACACACTGGCAGACAGCCTGAGCAGAAATATGACAGATCCACACGAATGGAAGTTGCATCCTCAAGTTTTTGCAATGATAATTCAAGCATGGGGAAGGCCAGACATAGATCTCTTTGCCACCCACAGAAATTACCAATTGACAAAATTCTGCTCAAGGACCTTTCATCCACAGGCCTGGAAAGTGGGCGCACTCTCTTTCAGTTGGACAACAATGACGGTTTATGCCTTTCCACCTCTTCCACTGCTGGCCAAAGTTCTATTAAAAGCCAGAGCGGAAAGACCGAAGATGATTCTCATTGCTCCAGACTGGCCAAGACAACACTGGTACCAACTCCTGAGGAGCCTAACGCATTCCCCATCATGAATCCTGCCTCTAATGCCTCTTCTACTGACTCGGCACAACTTCAAAACTCTTCAGTCAGCTGAAAACACTCAATCTAGCCGCATGGAGAATTCCTTAAATACACAGCAGACCCTACTCTCCAAGGAGGTGCAGGATGTCATTTTGGAGGCCAGAAGGCCTTCTACTAGAAAAGCCTACTCCGCAAAATGGAAACGTTTTTGTGTCTGGAATCAGAAAAAGGGTCAGAATCCTGGAATACTGAATTTACCTCAAATACTACAGTACCTAGCCGAGCTGCTAAGCAGTGGACTTTCATTCTCCTCCATCAAAATCCATGCCTCAGCCATTTCTGCAGAGTACAACACTGATCCTCCTTTATTCTCTCACCCTGTCTTAAGACAGTTCCTCAGAGGGGCTAAGAATATAAAACCCCCAAGGAAGCAACCAGTACTGGCTTGGGACCTCAATTTCATTCTAGAAAAACTAACCCTGCCTCCTTTTGAGCCAGCTGCTTCAACAGATCTGCAATATTTGTCATGAAAAACAGCCTTCCTTCTAGCTATCACCTCAGCACGCAGGGTTTCGGAACTACAAGCCCTCATGGCTGTGCAGCCTTTCATCATTTTCCATCAGGACAGAGTTTCCTTACGAACCAATCCTTCATTTATGCCAAAGGTAGTATCCAGGGTAGCCTTGAATCAGGCTATCCACTTACCTACTTTTACCCTAATCCACAAAACAAAGGGGAGAGGCTACTACATTCCTTGGACATTCACAGACAGCTCCGTTATTATTTGGACAGAACAAAGCCTTTCAGAAAATCAGAACAACTCTTTGTGTCCTATGCCACAGGTGTTCAAGGGAAGCCTATTTCCAAACAGACTATCTCAAAATGGATAGCCCACTGCATACGCTTTTGTTACTCTTTTCATGGTAAAACTGTACCTACAGGCATCAGATCTCACTCCACAAGGGCCACAGCTACCTCTGCTGCTTTCCTCAGGGGGGTTCCTACCAAAGATATTTTGGAAGCAGCCACTTGGAGTTCTGTGCATACTTTCTCCAAGCACTATCACCTACCATTATACTCCCAAGACTAGAGCGGGCTTTGCCACTGCAGTCTTGCAGGGCATCCTGGCTCCTCCTAGTTCCACTTAGTGCCTACCACCCTTTTATTGGCTTTGGGATTCTACCCATCTGTTATGACTGCAGCTGTATGCACAATGAACATAGTACAGTTTTGTACCTACTATAAATGTAGATGTTCGAGTGCTAATACAGCTGCAGTCCAGGTTTCCCTCCTTCCCCTCTTGGGACAGACCTTATGGCTAACACCTCCTCATACAACCTCATTGGGGTTTTCTTTTATGGTGTATTTGCTTGCAACTACTGTTTTTTGGTTATATTGCATTTGCTTTACTACATAAATGTATGTTTTGCCTTCCTTCTGGGGGCACCTGACATCTGGGGCAAGAAAAACTGAAGAAAATGGCGTTGGCTGGTTCTTTTATACCCCTGTCGCACTGACATCAGGGAAGAAGCGACGACAACCGACGCCAGACCTAGAATTTGGAATTCGGCCGACCGAGGACCCACCTGACGGCAGGAGAACCCCATCTGTTATGACTGCAGCCGTATTAGCACTCGAACATCTACATTTATGGTAGGTACAAAACTGTACTTTCTGATGCACACTCTTTGTGTTTATTGTTTGGGAGTTTCCCATTTGTCTGTTGAGCCTCCTTGTACTATTTGTGAGAAATTTTCTAACAGAACTTTGTTAGAAAGGAAAAAGAAGCTGATACTGAAGGGACTTCTAAAATCTCCCTTTTCACAGGCTATTTCTGGGTCAGAGGTCTCAACCCCTTCTTAGCCCATAAGAAAATGGATGTTTCTACTAAGGCTAAATCCTTGCCTTCGTCCCCGGCTGGGGACTCTCACCAAACAAAACCTAAAAAGGCTAAAATTTCGGCTCCGGAGCTCTCTGTCAGCCCCAGTGCTTTCGGTGCCCAGACCTTCGGCACCGAGGCCTTTGGCTCCACTAGTGATTTTGGCTCCGTCCTCTCCTGCAGCCTTCTACATATGTACATCAAGGGGCTCTTCGGTTCAGACCATTACCACTGTATCAGCACCGACCTTGACCGCGTCATCTCCGAGATCTTCCTCTGAACCGAGGCCTTTATTGTTGGCTCCAGTTTTGTCGGTTCCGCCTTTGGCACCGACAACCACTTCGGCACTGATCCCTGTGCCAGTGCAGACATTGACTTCGGCACTGATCACTTCTTCGGTTCAAACTACAGTAGTTCAGTCTTTCTCGGCACCGTTGTCCTCTGTGCGGTCAGATGAGATGGGCACTGAGTCTGCCTCTTTTGTGTACAGGCCCGTTTCTCCCTCAGTCTCTGTGAGGTATACTAGAAGTCTGTCTGAACATGATGTGTTGCGTCTTGTGGACCAGCCATTCTTGGCCAGAGGTATTCCACCCCCCAGGAACTATCCTTCCTTGGGAGGTGATCACCCATCTCCAAAGACGCCTTCTTATTCTCTTCCTTCACTTCCTTTGAAGTCCATGGATATAGTACAGTCTTCCCCTTCTGCATTTCCCTTTATGGATCTCACTAAAGAACCACAGTTGCCTTCATGGCAGGAAAGTTTTGCTACGACCCAGGATGTCAGCTGTGACACGCATAGCTTGCTGCTCCACAGTCATCCAGGGACTCCGAGTCAGCAGGCTGAGCCACTTGGGGGAGGAGTGCCCCCTGTCCTAGACATACACTCCTCTCTAGGTGGACCAGCCTTCCAACTGATGGAGAAGGCTTTCGCTGCTGCTGGCGATACCGGAATGTCTATACCTCCGCCCTCCTCTGGTACACTGGTTTCACAAGTCGCAACTAGCGGACACCAGGTGCAAGGGCCTCCGGAATCCCCTTTTCCGTTGTCTTTTCCAGCTTCTCCCACTGAGGAGGTCCACCAGAAAAGTTTGTGTAAGAGGAAGTACATGGACTCCACAGAGGAGTCCCTCACCGAAGACACAAATTTCGATGAGGGGGAAGGCTCCCCTCGGTCACCCTCTGAGGTATCCTTTGGCGATATCCCCGAAATCCTAAAACAGGGAGGTGGCTGGCAGCCCTCTAATCCGACCCCTGAGGAATCTGTGTTCCTGCAGGCTTTTCGTGCTCTGCCCCCTACCTCCTGGGTTACTCCACCTGCCGATGAACTTGTCAAGTTCATCGCGCAGCATGCTTGGAAGGCTCCTGATACTGTTGAAGCTATTCCCCGGAGGCCAGAAAAGATCTTGTTCGTAGGCTAGTACTAGGCTAACTGCCTTTACGAGCCATTGTAAGCCTAGCCAAATATCCCTTGTGAGACTCAAACCCTGCACCTTGTGTTTGTAAGGCAACACCTTAACCATTAGGCCACCCTGTCCCCTCCTGCTTCGAATCCCCATTGGTCCAAAGGTCTTCCTGTAGATGCTTTGGTGGTGGCGGCCGCAACAAAAAAGGATCTGGCAGAAGAAGAAAGCCAGACTGTCCATCTGCCTAACAGAGAGTCCCAGGCCCTGGACAGAATAGGGAAGCACACCTTTGCTTTGGCGGCCTTTGCTGTCGGGTCCCTGAATTATATGGCACATTTTACCAGGCTTCAAAGGGATCTGGTTTCTGAGCTCTCTGAAACCTTGGCTGGTGCAGTGTCTGATGAGGTCCGTGACAGTGGCCTCTCAGCTGGCCACCATTGAGTCTGTATCTAACTCCTCTATGCGATTGATATCTTACGCATCAGAAGGAGCAGCTAGCGGCGGGTTCAGCTGCGATCTTGAGACGACATTCCTGGATGCGTTTGTGCAATTTCGCGGAACCTTTTAAGCCTTCTTTTCTTAATGCCCCCATTGAGCCCTCCTCGTTGTTTGGGCCCAAAGTTAAAAGCACACTGGCCAGATGTGAACAAGACTGTAAGACCCTTTCTGTCATAGGTGTCCATTATTCTTCCCCTCAACGTGCTTTCTCCCGAGACCAAAAGACTGCAAAGATATGGTTCAAGAAATCTCAGGGTCCTTTCCCTGACACACAAGCCGAGTTCTCCCCCAGAGGCAGAGGGGGAAACTCACAGGGAAGACGCTCCTTTCGGGGCAGAGAAGGACCGCGTAATCAGGATTCCAGGGATTCTTTCCCTGGTCAATCCTACCAGCGCTCCTGTAGAGCGGCCCAACTCCTTTCCTCTGGAGGTGGTTGGGGGATGTTTCTCCTTGTACCCTTCTGCCTGGCTAACCATCACCACCGATTCTTGTGTACAAAGGATCATAACCAGAGGTTATCATATCCCCTTCGAAAAGCTGCTAAGAAAAAGTCATCCAAATAGTCCCTCCAGACCAGATAGGACACGGATTCTACTCAACTATTTTTGGTGCCAAAGAAAACCGGAGACCAATTTTGGATCTTGGTGTATTGAACAAGTTTGTGAGAGTTGAAAAAGTCCAGATGGTCACTACACAGTTTATCCTCCCGCTTTTGGAAAAAGACGATTGGATGTGCTGTATAGATCTTCAAGATGCGTACTACCACATAAAGGTGGACAGGCCATCAAGAAGATTTCTGCGCTTCCATGCGGGAGCCAGTCATTACCAGTTCAGAGTACTGCCCTTGGGACTCTCTGCAGCCCCCAGAGTGTTCAGAAAATGCATGGCAGTTGTCACAGATCACCTGCGACTTCAAGGATTCCAGGTGTTTCCTTACCTAGACGACTGGCTCATTTCCGCCCCCACCAGACATCTACTGGAAAAAGCCCTGTCATACTCTCTCCTCGCTGCTCAAAGGCTAGGCATAACCATAAACTGGCAGAAATCCAATCTCACCCCTTCTCAGTCGACAGAATTCTTAGGGGTTATCTTGGACACAAAAAACTGCAGAGCTGCTATCCCAGAGCACAGAATTTTAAGGATAAAGTAACAACCAATTCCAATCCTTTAGAAGGAAAAATCCACGGCTCACTCAGTAATTCCAATCCTTTCGAAGGAAAAATCCACGGCTCACTTGGTTCTACAGCTGTTGGGTTCCATGGCAGCCTCCATTACCATTGTTCCCCTGGCCAGGTTTCACATGAGGCTTCTACAATGGCTACTGCTCACCCAGTGGTATCCTTTTCAGTATCCTCTTTCAGCCATGATTCGCGTAACCCACAGATGCAAACAGGATTTAAATTGGTGGATGACGCACAATCTCTCACAATGGTCTCGCCCCTTTTCCCCCCAGCAACCCAAGGCCACAGTGACCACGGACGCCTCCCTGATGGGGTGGGGGGGGGCTATGTCAGGGACAGACGGTCCAAGGCACTTGGTCTGAACTGGAGGCCCATCTGCATATAATGTTCTAGAGCTGAGGGCGGTGCTTTTGCAAGCATTACATCCCCTGCTGCCGTCTGGGACAATTGCGGTTCAGTCCGACAACACGGCGGTGGTCTGGTACATCAACAAGCAAGCAAGGTGGAACCAAATCTTACCCCCTTTGTCGAGAGGCCATGAGAATATGGCAATGGGCGATGGCTACCAACCGTTTTCTTCTAGCAACGCACATTCCCGGGACTTCCAACGTGATAGCAGACAGACTCAGCAGGTGCATTCTTCAACCTCACGAGTGGTCCCCGAATCCCTTGATAGCAGCGGAGATCTTCCACCGCTGGGGCCGTCCTTGCTGCGACCTCTTTGCATCCCCGACCAACTACAAATGCAGCAACTACTTGACCCTGATTACCCCTCCGGGACAGTCACCCAGGGACGCTCTAGTCCACAATTGGCCCTTGGGTCTTCTCTACGCATTTCCACCCTTTCCGCTCATTCCCCAGTTTCTGAAGAAAGCCCGGCGGTTGAAGAGCAAGGTAATCCAGATTTGGTTCCCATTCCTTTGGCCTCACCTACTAGATCGATCATGGATCCTCCATCCAATCCCGGAGTTGATCTCACACCCACAGAACCTGATTCATCCCAACCTGAACAGCCTGAAGCTAATAGCTTGGCTACTCCAATTCCCTTGGTTGCCAAACAGAATGATCTTTCTTTACCAGTACGTGATATTCTCATTGCTTCTCATAAGTCTTCCACTAGAATTACTTATCTGAGCAAGTGGAAAAGATTTACCTGTTGGCTGAAAGATAAACAAGTAGACCCCTTTTCAGCACCAGTGTCGATAATACTAGACTATCTGGCCGATCTGTTTCAGTCGGGTCTTTCGGCCTCTACCATTAGAGTTCATTTGGCTGCAATTTCTAATTTTCACGAGCGTGTCCAAGATTCCTCTCTTATGTCCCATAAATTGTGCAAGACCTTCATAAAAGGTGTGAATCATCTGAAGCCACCTTTTAGAGAACCTATTCAACCATGGGATTTATCATTAGTTCTACAAGCTCTGACAATGGCACCTTTTGAACCAGCCTCTTCTTGCAACCTCAAGTATTTGTCATGGAAAACCTTGTTTTTGGTCGCTATTACTTCTGCCAGATGTATTTCTGAACTTCAAGCTTTATGTATCAAAGTTCATACTTGATTTCTCATAGAGTGTCTCTGAGAACTAATCCGGCATTTCTGCCTAAAGTGATCTCTAAAATGTCCATTAATCAAGCCATTGAATTGCCAGTTTTCTTTCCCAACCATTCAAACAGAGGAGGGTTTTGCCTACATACCCTTGATATACACAGGCAAATCCGATTTTACCTAAACAGGACTAAACACTTTCGTAAATCTGACCAGTTATTTTTGGCCTTTTCTGGAGCTAGATTAGGATCTGCTGTTGCTAAGGTCACATTAGCCAGATGGTTGAAGAACTGTGTGACCTTTATTTACACACAACCATGAAAGCTCATTCAACAAGGTCAGTGGCAACTTCTGCTGCCTTCCATGCCAGAGCTTCTTTACATGACACCTATGCAGCTGCAACTTGGGCTATGCCTCATACCTTCATCAATCATTACAAATTGGATTTGGCCTCCAGAGGAAGAGCATCTTTTGGTTCTATGGTGCTCAGGAATGTCCTTCCATGAGAGCCTCCCAGGAATAGAGGTAGCTGGGGATTCTGTTCCATACGTAAGGAATGAACTAGGATTAACAATATCAGATAAAGTTATGTCTTACCATAACATTCCATCTGTATTGTTGATCCTCGTTCAGTCATTCCGGCCCACCCTCCTTCCCCCTCCTGTGGTTTCTAGTGGATCTCACCATCCAGTTCTTTTAGGTTATTTGACCAGAGATAGCCTCTACCTTCTTTAACTTGCAAACTCAATCTGAGGTAACAGGGAGAGGGGAATTGTGTGTAAGAGTTTAGCTCGAGAGTTTGAAGATGCCGTGAGCTTGGAAAATGGCCGGCTCGGTTCCGAGCACTGAACCGATACCCATAAGTAATGACTGAATGAGGATCAACAATACAGATGGAACATTATGGTAAGACATAACTTCTTTTTCCCCATCCAGTTGTCCAAGTTGCACTTCAGTTGGGTTAGGGAGGAAAGCCGTTTCATATGAACGAGGAACCTGTTCCAGAGAAGGGGTAGTCTGTGGGATACATACCTGCCTGTAAGGTAACTTGGAAAAATCAGAAAATATAATGTAGGTCCTTGGAAGCTAGTAGGACGTTCAAGCACCTGGAGAAAACCACTGCATACACAACAACATGCAGATTCTGCACCAGTGGCACCCCAGCTGAGAATCAAGCTGGAAAACTTCTTGTGAGGTGGCTAGGCTACTCATAGTGCCACTGTATATGCCTACACAGACTTAACCATCTTCATGCTCCACATTTTATTGGATTAATTAAGTATACAGAGAGTTGCAGGTAGCATATAAAAATGACTGTCCGAAAATGTTGTGTCCAGAAACAGTAATGCAGATTGTTAATAGATTGTTGTTGCAAAACTGATTGGCTGACTTCATTACAAGAAGCCTTATTACTGTTTTAATTCGCTAAAATTGATCATTGTTGGCGGATGGAGTTCTGAATATACAGGGCAATGTTTCAGTGGTCACTGTTCTAATTGAGCTCTTTATAACGTTTTTTGTGTGTATAATTAAAAGTATAGTGTGACTGATTGCAAACTGCTTGTTCCTGTGAAGTTGCATAAATGATGAGGATAAAGGACTTTCTCATAGCAGTGTGTGTGTGTCTGCAATATTAGTTGATCAGATTTTGGAGCAAACTTGAATGCAGAACATATTCCGCACAGCCATTTGAAGAATGAATGAACCCTTTTGAGGATCCGGTAGAGTGAGGCATATGGTCCTTGAATTTGGCAGCTCTGAAAAAGTGAGTCTTGTCATCGATAAACTAATTCACTATCTGCAGATAAACATGAGTTTATAAAAGGGGAAACTGCTGGGGCCTGTAGTTAATGTTGTAATAATAGTTAAAATGGTACTAAGCATGTTCCAGGTTTTTGTTTTGGTTCTAGATGAGTGCTTGTGTTTTTGACAAGTTCTGTTAATGTTTGTGAAAGTCAGCTATGCATCTCTGATGATGGTCCACTAACAGTAATGCTGTTTGTGTTTAGACATTGTAGCCATTGACTGCTAGCCAATATGTACTCAAAAATAATTTGATAAATCTGTAGGAATGTACACTGAATGCAAGTTGTAAGGTGTGTTCTGCAAACAGTGACATATACTACTCCAACCGCAGCCCATTCTGACATACCCATGCAGAAAAAAAAGACTACAGCAGTTTCTTGAGTGCATTTACTTTTACAGGCCTCGTCTTATTGGACAGTGTAGTGTTGAAGTCTGAGTTATAAACTCAGTAGATGTATTTCTATGGGAGAAGTAAGAATTTGGAAGTGAATAGTAGAATAAAAATAAGGTATGCATAAGGTTAGTCGAGAAAGTAGATTGGATGCAAAGTTTTTTTATGCATAGAATGTTCTTGTATTGCTAATTAGTCCTTCCATGCAAAAAGTACCTCATGCGCATGCAGTTTTTTTAAGCAGAAGCAATGTCCATACCTTCTCAAGCAAGAGGCTCTCTGCTTAAGATACTCATGGAATTCTATTTGATGCTCATTGTGTTACACTGCTGCAGTCATCACACTTGGGTTATCCTGTCGTCAGGCGGTCCCGCAGTCGGCCGGAATTCCAAAGTCTTGGTCCGGCGTCGGTTGCTGTTGCCTCTTCCCTGACGTCAGTGCGCCAGAGGTATATATAGTGCAACTGACGCCATTTTCTCCAGTCTTTCTTGCCGTGCGGTGCCCGAAGCAGAAGCAGTTCGCAAGTGCCAGTCGGCCGACTCCTGAGATTTTCGAATTCGAATTTCAGACCGAAGTCTTCTATAAAGCTAAGTACCCCGTTGGGGAAACTTTTCTTGCCTCTGACCGATGTCAGAAAAAGTTAACAATTGTATTTCTTGTGGGAAGCAAATACCTCATAAGGATTTTCATTCTTATTGTATACCCTGCCTAGGCCCAGACCACAACGTCACTTCTTGTCAGTTTTGTGCTAGGTTTAATAAGCGTACTATTAAAAGACTCTTTGATTTCGCACGACACTACTTCGGTAGGAAATTTAACTACACCATGCCGTCGGAGCAACCGACTACCGGTGTGCACAAAAAAACGCAAGGATAAGGACAGACAGCCCAGGCCTAAGCCAGATTCCGAGGCCTCGGCTGATCCAGTCTCCGGTTCTCCGGTCCTCAGTGAGGCTAAGACGCAGCCCCTGACTACCGCAGATCTGGAACCCGAGACCACTACGGAATTTTTGACGGAATGCACCAGGCCGACGCAGCCATTTAGTTCAGGCCCTTCCGACGACATTGCTACAAAAGACGTCAGTGCTTCAGAAACACCATCGGTTTCTGAAGGTGTTTTCAGACCGACTCTCACCATTAAAACGTTTTCTAAATCGAAGACTCCTACTAAATCTAAAAGGACTGCTCTTCAGTCTCCTGTTCAAGGCCCCATGCCTAAGAAACAGATGCTCAAAATGGCTGAAGATTTAATTTCTTTAATCAGGGGTTCCCAGCCCCCTCCTGACAAAAGGCCTAGACAAGAGGAAGATTATGCATCCTCTGAACAAGTGTCCATTTCTTCAGACTCCTCTGAGGACCAAGATTACTCCTTCTCTCCTTATGAAGATTCTGATGCTGAGGACTCTATTCCCTCAGCTCCTCCTCCTGAAGACTACTCCTTTGGGGAAACTTTACACACTGAGGGAACATTTTCACTGGGAGGGTCAGGACTACTCTGACTCTAAGAAAAGGCTCAGAGAGTTTCTTTTGCTCCCCCAACACAGACCACTTGCCATCCCTCCAGTTTTGGACATTGTGGATGATGTCTATTTAGAATCCAGTTTGAACCCTGACTCTCTTCCTCCTGCTTCGGCTAAGCCTGACAGATACCATAGAGTGCCTGAGTCACCTCCCAGGGTCCCAAGGGGGCTAAGGCTTCTATGGCTAAAAACCCAGTACCTTCTGAGAGGGATTCTAGAGCACTAGACAGGTGGGGGAAAAAGGTTTACACCTCAGCCACACTAGCTATGAGGGCACTGAATTGTCAATTTCACATGCTTAAGTATCAGCAATTCCTAATCTCTCAGTTAAAGCAAAGAAATTACCGCTCTCCCTCAACAATCTGAATTAAAAGAAGTACAGGATCTGTTACACGCCACTGAACAGGTGGGCAAACATATACCTTACAATGTGGGTTTGATTCTTTGGAGGCCTCCTGCAGAGCAGCTGTCACTGGGTCCGTTATACGTAGGCATGCTTGGTTAAAGGAACAAACTCTGCCTGATCATGTTAAAGCAAAACTACTAGATGCTCCCTTACAGCAGGATGTTCTTTTTGGAGTTAGAGCAGTAGTAGTTTTAAAGAAAATGGAGGATAAGGCAAAATATATGCAGACAGTCAAAGATTTCCTACAGGTACAACCCCCTCGCTTCAGCAGAAACTGGCCAACAAATAATTGGTCCTTTCCAGCTACTGACAGACCACAGAGGGCTAAATACAGACGCCCAAGGGGCAGAGGACAACCACAAGCCCAGTACAAACCTCGCCAGTGGGGCACTACAACACAGAAGGGAGGAGAAGACAGGTCTCAATCCACCAGAAGACAAACTCAATGACTTGCACCTCATCTGGCCAAGCAATACTTTCTTGGCAGCCCCCTTGGGGGGGAACTCGCACTTTTTGCAGACAACTGGCACATTGTCACAAAGGACAAATGGGTCCTAGACATAATTTTAAGAGGATACAGATTCCACTTTCACAACTTGCCAATGAAAGGAGGAATGTCAAACCTGCCACAAAATCAATGGGCAGAGGCACAAAAGCAAATTACAGCTCTCATGGACATGAGAGCCATTCAGCTAGTACCTATTCAAGAGCAAGGCCAAGGATTTTACTCAAGACTCTTTCTAGTGCCCAGAAAGGACAATGTCTGGAGACCAATTCTGGACCTTTCAGTTCTAAACACTTACTTACAAGTACCCAAATTCAAGATGCTAACACTACAGCAGCTACTTCCCATGTTGGGCAAGGAAGCACGGCTAGTAACGTTGGACCTCAAGGAGGCATACCTGCATGTCCCTATCAGACAAAGTTGCAGAAGATACCTCCGTTTCATTGCAGGTTCAACCCATTACCAATTCTCTGCACTGCCCTTTGGCTTATCTACTGCGCCCAGAGTCTTCACAAAATGCCTGGCACCAGTAATTGCATACTGCAGACAAAGAGGAATTCAAATATTATCCATACCTGGACGACTGCCTCATCCAAGCAGAAAGCAAAGACATTTTCTTACATCATCTGGCCTTTGTAAAGCATCTACTAAACTGCCTGGGGTACACAGTAAACGAAAAGAAGTCAAATCTAGTACCCTCACAAAAAATGACATTCCTGGGTGCCAGCTTGAATACAACGGCCCAGAAGGCTTATCTTACGCCAGACAAGCAACTACAACTGACTCAATATTTCATGACAATGGCAACAAAGACCCAATTAACTGCAAGAAAAATTCTGCAGGCCTTGGGCTTCATGGCATCTTTCATACTAATAATACCATTTGCAAAGCTGCATATGAGGAAATTACAGTGGTACCTAAAAAGCGTATGGTCTCAACACAGCCACAGCTTGGACACAATGATATCTCTCATTCCCTGTCTACAACAGGAATTTCTATGGTGGTCACAGGCATGTCACCTCAACAAGGGTCAGCCTTTTACCTTGCCCCTAGCCAGGCAAACTGTCACAACAGATGCTTCAGACTACGCCTGGGGGGGCACACATGGCAGGGCAATGCATTCAAGGCCTATGGACCGCAGATCAAAGAAATCTGCATATAAATCAAAAAGAGATGCTAGCTGTACAGAAAGCTCTGACAGCCTTCAAGGATCTATTACATCCAGGACAACTTGCAATAAGGACGGACAACACCACAGTAATGTGGTACATAAACAAACAAGGGGGTACACATTCCTACCATCTATGCAGGCAAGCAATGATCCTATGGAACACAGCTCTGGCTTACCAAGTTCAGTTACAAGCTCAATTCCTGCCAGGACAGAAGAACACATTGGCAGACGACCTCAGCAGAAACATCAAGGATCCCCACGAGTGGAAACTAGATCCACAAATATTTGCAATGATAACTCAAAAATGGGGCCTTCCAGACATAGTTTTGAGGACTGGCAAACAGGTCTATCAGCTAACAAAATTGTGTACAAGGACATTTCACCAACAAGCTTGGAGAGTGGACGCACTCTCTTTCATTTGGAAAAACCTAACAGTATATGCCTTCCCTCCATTGCCACTCCTCACAAAGGTTCTTCTGAAAGTCAAAAAGGAGAGACAACGACTGATTCTCATAGCCCCAGACTGGCCACGCCAGCACTGGTACCCGCTATTGAGAAATATGGCCCACAGCCCTCCATGGATATTGCCTCAAATCCCCCATTTGCTCACGCAACAAAACAATCCGATTCTTCACAGCGAGCTCAAAACTTTAAATCTGGCTGCATGGCAAATCAACCAGCTCCTCTTTCACAAGCAGTTCTGGATGTTATTCTGGAAGCCAGGAGGCCAAGCACCCGGAAGGCTTATTCGTACAAATGGAAAAGGTTTTGTGCCTGGAACCAATCTAAAGGCCAAGACACAATTCAGCCTCACATGCCTCACATTCTACAGTATTTAGCTGAGATGTTGCACAAAGGACTTTCTTTTTCCTCCATTAAAATCCATGCTTCAGCTATTTCAGCTCACTACAACACGAATCCACCTTTATTTTCACATCCTCTTCTAAGACAGTTCCTCAGAGGTGCAAAAAACATTAGACCACCCAGGAGAGCTCCTACACCAACATGGGACCTCAATTCTGTTCTGGAAAAACTAGCGCTACCTCCCTTTGAACCAGCTTTCTCTGCAGATCTTCAGTTCCTATCATGGAAGACTGCTCTGCTCTTAGCAATAACTTCAGCTAGGAGAGTCTCAGAGCTACAGGCACTAATGGCTGTGGAACCTTTCCTAATTTTTCATCAAGACAGAGTTTCTCTACGAACTAATCCTTCCTTTATGCCTAAGGTGGTTTCCAGTGTGGCTTTAAATCAAACCATCCACTTACCCACCTTCTTCCCAAATCCACAGAACAAAGGTGAGAGACTCCTGCATTCCTTGGACATTCACAGGCAACTTCGTTACTATTTGGACAAAACTAAGGCTTTCAGAAAATCTGACCGGCTCTTTGTATCCTATGCTACAGCTTCTCAAGGGAAGGCTATATCAAAGCAAACCATTTCTAAATGGATAGGTCATTGCATACGTTTCTGCTATACCCATCATGGGAAACCAGTTCCTGCTACCATTAGGCCCCACTCTACCAGGGCAACAGCTACCTCTACAGCCTTTCTCAGGGGGGTTCCAACCAAGGAGATTTTAGAAGCTGCAACTTGGAGTTCCGTACACACCTTTACCAAAACTATCACTTAACCTCTTTACTCTAAGACCAGGGTGGGCTTCACCACTGCAGTTCTGCAAGGCCGTATAGTCTCCACTAACCCGCTATGATACCTCCACCCTACCTTAGCTTTGGGATTCAACCCAAGTGTGATGACTGCAGCAGGGTAACACGATGAACATAGTACAGTTTTGTACCTACCATAAATGTAGATGTTCAAGTGTTCACCCTGCTGCAGTCCAGGTTACCCTCCCTCCATCCCCTCTGATCTACTGACTAAATCTCTCCAATACCTTACTGATGTATTTGCTTATAGCTGAAGGGATTTTGTGTTTGTGCAGAGGTTACTCCATTTGGTACTAATTTCTGTCCACCTATAGACTATGGCGTCATGGCGTCGGTTGCACTATATATACCCCTGGCGCACTGACGTCAGGGAAGAGGCAACAGCAACCGACGCCAGGCCAAGACTTTGGAATTCCGGCCGACTGTGGGACCGCCTGACGACAGGATAACCCAAGTGTGATGACTGCAGCAGGGTGAACACTCGAACATCTACATTTATGGTAGGTACAAAACTGTACTTTTCTTGTTTCAACAGCTTTTTTTTTTTTTTTTACTGTGATCACTGCAAGAAGTTAGGAAAGAAGTAAGAGACAATGACGCGAGGTCAAAACATGCTGGTTTGTAAGAAAAAGCCCAAGGTTAGTGTAGTTTAATGTCAACTACTCAGAGGGAGTAGTAAATATGTAAAAGAACACCAGTACTTTGACTAAGCAGGTGTAACCACTTCTAAGTTTTCAGATTAAGTGAGCTTTCTTTTATTTGCTAATAAGTATCCATCATCCAGGTCATGTCGAACCTCCTTCGATAATAAATACAGGAACAATGTGATAGTCTGCATTATTAATTATTTGTGTTAATATTTCTCTGTCTAGGACTGTTTGAGAGCATGCCAGGAGCAAATAGACACGCTGCTTTATACCAGTCTTCAGCAGCTTCGGCGGGTACAGCCACAGCAGAGTGACCCCTCTAAAACAGTGGATGAATTGGACCAGGCCAGTACTCCAACAGATATGCGAGACATTAACCTGTGAGCGGTGTGAGCTCGAGATGAAATAACAAGATGGCACAAGCTTTGCCCAACTTTTTTCTTCTGTTAATCAGTTACTTGGACACATTTTGAAGTTGCTTGACATAAAAAAAAAAAAAAAAAAAAATGCTCTCTGGTGCCTCCTATGATGTAAGTGTCAGAAGGGAATTCCACCTCTTTGTGTCTGTGATTATCGTTTGATTATGTGTCAAGTGATTTGATTTTGTATGTCAAGTGATATTAAGATGCTTGTTGAAAGCGTAAATTAGCTAGTTCAGTTCAAGCCTGCATTTGTGGGATCAAACTAGTTATGTATGTCTTTTGTATTGTGATATTTACTGCATACACCCCCTTTTTAGTTTAAGAAAGGAATTGTGTGTGTGTGTGTACGCAATAATAGCTTTTTTCCCCCGATTGCAAAGCAATAGATTAATGGGGTTTAGGGAAGAGACTTGGGATGAGGTAATGATGCTCCTGACATGACTGAACCATATCTGGTGTAGAAAAGAACACTTATGCTAGCATTTTGCATCCAGTCAGTGCACTATTCTTCTGTATTGGCTGTTAGAGCTATTACATGCATTCCTTTATGTCCAGGTTTGCTGCCCCCTCCCCTTTTTAAGAGCCTCTGTCCTTTAACCATCCTGTCCAGTTACACAGAAAATAGTACAAAATATAAAGCCAAGAAGTAGTCTGTTGTACTACTTGAATTTGTATTTTCTTATTGGTTGTGTATTTGTAGATTTATGTAACTGGTTCTATAAAGTGCCTCACTGTAATGAGGTGACAGACCTACAGCAGATTTGTGGCCCACTTTTATGGTCTGGATTTGTGGAGAAGAGAGCGTCTCTTGTTTACTCTGTACTCTGGCCAGCTCTTCAGAGATGTATTTCACAGTGTCCCTTTTTCATTCCTGAAATTTAGATATTCCACAGTAAATGTACTGGAAAGAATCTGAGAAAGTACAAATTAAATTAGTTTGCTTTTTGGAGTATCCCTTCTAAATATGTGATGAAGGATCTTTCCTTAAGGGTACTAGAGTACTGTTTCAAATTTTACACACATTAAAGTATTTCTAATACGTCCTACAAGTTTGCATGTTATATCCAGATGCCTTTCATTAGGGAGGTATGTTGCATGTGGTATTTCTGAGCAGTAATCGCGGCAGCAAAGTCTTCTACCAGAGTTTTCCTAATGCTTGAGCGGTCCAGGATCAGTTATCCATGTACTTACCTACAAGACCTCCTTTTCACAAGGCATTCTGAGAGAGATGTACATTATGAAATGTTTCAACACATATGGCCAGATTTTACTTGGGATGTAGTAGTGCAAAATTGTGTCTCTTTATCTAGCAAAGTCTTTTGACTTTGCTGAATTAGTTATAGTAATTATAGCGGGCCTGGATGTTAGTGTGCATTTTCAACCATTTTGTTGAAACATTTTATAGCATGCACACAGTGGCTACTGCCTGAGAATGCTGTTCATCTTTTGTTAAAACACACTGGAAACATTTTGGATTACATGCCTGTTTTTGATGAAAGTGAAATTTATGCTTCAGATTTGTTTTTTCTAGTTGTAGAACACACTTGTGATGCTTTGAAAAGGGGAGGTTTGTTAATGGCTTTGTGCATACACAAACATTTGTATTGTTGCTGGAGTTATAGACACGCTTGTGTTGTGCCTGTATTTTTCTGCTTGTATCCTTTATGCATCTGCTTGAGTTTTTCTCTCCTGATATATGTATTTGGCTGAAACTGGTGGACAAAGCTTCTTGACACACAAGGAGTGGTTGTACTTTTGATGCATGTTGCTCTTTGTTTTAAACCTGTAGTCATTCTTCACACACAAATGCATTTTAAGTAGCATAATGTATGCTACCTGCAACTCCAGGGAAAGACTCCTTTCTTGTAAAGCCATTTCAACAGTTTTTTTTCTAATGCTGCTTCTGGTAGCTTTGATTGCCGGTTATGTGTAAGCATTAATGCTTAATAGTAGACCTGGATGGAATTTTTACTTGTTTAGATTTTCTGTGCTTCTGGTGTAGTATTCCAAACACACATACATGCAGCAGACATTGGAAATCTTTTCATTAACTGATAGAATAAGTGAACAGCTACTACAAGACTGTAGAAGTTTCTTTATCTTCAGGAGAAGATGTTGCAGAAGAACTGCCTTGCCCAGACTGGCTGGATATTTTCCAAGATACTTTAATACTTTGATTTTTGCATGTTTTAACTTAAGTACACATGCTAGGGAGTGCTGTGTCTCAGCTGGTGACAGTGGCTGAAAAATTGGGAATCACAAAAGCCCACAATAGCCTTTGATTCCTTGATATGGGTCCACCAGAGATGGTCTAAGTATTTCTTCTGCTGACTTTCCATTCCAGAGCTAGACAGCATCTCTGTCTTAGTGATGCCAAGCAGCTAGCGTGGACAGAATTTGCATTTTCATTGCTGCGGAGAAAGAAAATTGGAATGGAGTGGAAGATACAGATTTAAGACCTTAGTGCTGAGAGTCCTACAGCCAGAGCATTTGTGTTTGTTGGAAGTTAATTTTATTATAGCAGAAGTAGTAAACAAAAAATACATTAGAGAATTGCAGTTTATTCTCCCTGTTACAACCCTTTTATGTTGGGTTATGGAAGGTCTTGGATTTTCAGTAAGTCAGTTGATGGGACCAAGTACACTGTAGTTAACCATATTACAGTAAGCTTGTTTTTATGTACAGCATGTACATATAGAGGGCATTTGTATCAGGGTGATTTCCTTTTGATTAAGATCGCCTTGAAATTTCTCAAGTCCCTTAAGAGGTACATTGATAAATGTATTAAAATGTACTGCATGTTCTATACATGGTGATCGCCACAAATTTTGAGCATTTTTCCATGTATCTTTCTGTTTTCCATGTAAGCACTTTTTCATGCCAGTACATAACTGTTGCAGTCATTGGCTTAAAATTAATATGCTTTAAACATGTTAACTTGAACAGCGTTTCATAGGGATGGTGGAGGGTGTTTGCATTCTGGGTGCCAGCGCTTGGATCAATGTTCCACTCCAGCTACAGTCTTGTGTTTTAGTCTGTGTTTTTGCAAAACTAACAGTCTCTTGTGTTTCTGACATTAGCTTAAAATTGACTTCTCAGACAAAGCTTCCAGACACTTGTTGAGGTTCTGTTACCGTATTCAGTTTTCTTATTGTAAACCATTTCATTAACGATAAGCACTTTGAATACTTTTCCCAAGATATGTAATGGAATGGTTTATAAGGACAGTGTAGGAATAACATGTAGTAAAGTAAATATGTAAAGGAGTAACCTGCTGCACCAAAGCATGATTTGGTAAAATGGACATTTTAAGAAAAAAAATTCTGAATGTTGGCTAAAACTTGGCTAAACAGTTTTAGTGCTGCTGTGGCTGCAAACATCACTACTTTTTTGCAGTATTTGACCTCAGATAATTGGATGAGGAGGGTGGCTGGGGAAGAGATGTACTAGGAATAGAGTTACAGTGGATGGAGCCACCACTTCTTTTTGTAGCAAATTTTGTTGTCTCTGGGGTATTTTCATCAGGAGAATGGAATTTTTGGGTGCTTTTAGGGGAATGGTCATTTTTCATGCTATGTTTGAACAGTGCTGCTATGAAAAGCTAGCATTGGCTTCACCAAATTTCCCTGTAAATCTTTCATTAACTTGTATAAAATTAAAACATGGAGGAGAGAGAGGGACTCTGCAAAATTTCTAACTCCCTGATAGCTGACCACTGAATACAGAGGAACTGTGCATGCAAGAAAAAAAAGCTAGCAAAAGTGATTAAACGTCAAGATTTTGACATTATTATTATGATTATTATTATTATTATTCTAAAATGTATTGCGTCTACTTGAATTTTGTTATGCTCCATTATAAAAGGCATTCTGGATAGCAAGGAGTTGGGGCAACTTTTTTTTTTTTTTTTTTTTTTTTTTTTTTTTTTTGCACATTGATAGTTAAAACAAAGCTGTTTTAATTATGAGTAACAAAACGGGAAAGAACCTGGCTATTGACAGGTGACATTAGTTGAACAGAACACTGCCTGGTTTTGGATAGTTGTTTCTAGAGTAAAATAGGTGGAGTTATTTTTATTTTTTAACAATTTGTTGCGCTGCTAAAAAGAAAAAAAAAGCTATGATTTATTTCATTCCTATTCACATTAACAGTACATAGCTGTATTGTTTCACTGAGTGTGCTGCTATTTTGTAAACATTTTTATAATATATTATTTTACTGCTTAAGTTTCAAAAAAAAAATCCTGAAGTAGATGGTTAATGGATTTGAGACAAGTACTTTGATTTTACTGGAAATGCCTGTGTAAATTTTTTTTTAATTTTTCCTTTATGGTATGTCTCTCGTGATTTTTTTTTTCTGATCACATTCTTAAAACACAGTAAAATGTACCTCAGGTCTACTGGAAGAGCAAACACACACAAAGGTTTCCCATTTTCACATTACCTCACAAATTTACAGTTTCTACTGGGGGGCCTTTAAGGAAGGGCATATAGAAAGTGAATGGGGCTGTGTATGCTGCTAAAAGGATGATGCAGCTCTCAAGTAGAGAACAAAGGCTTGAGGCCTTCCATTCCTCTGGACTTGTGTACCTTTACCATGGTAGAAAAAATAACTGGAATGAGATGAGCAGAGCCTATATATGTTGACCAACCTTTGTTTCATATAGAATGTTCTGCAGACCAAGTCATACAGACTAAGTGCAGAAAGAAGACATTCAGAACCACAGTTATGTTTTGAAATGGATACAAACTGTTCTAAATTTAAAGGATTAGACAGAGAATGGCTGGTACAGATAGTGTTAAGGGTATGAAAATGTGCTATCCAAACTAAGCTGTAAACCATACTAATGCCAGTTTTCATAAGCAGATTGACTTTTTTTTTTGCATTTTTTATGCTATTTCCTCTAGAAGATCTACGAAGTTTTAACCTAGTTCCTGGAAAAGTGACTTAATTTTTGCTGTTAGGTTTGGAGGCAAATGATTTGATGCGACATTGTTAGGTGCACAGATTTGGAAAGTCTTAGCCCATTGAAAATGAGTTCAGGTTGCACATGATGATGGTTTATGAATTTTTGATTGATACGAAGAGCGGAGGCTAATTTTGTTGCAGATTAGTGTAACAGAAGGATTTGAAGATGGTTAGCATGGATGATTAAAGGCCAGCAACTGACGTTGCCAGGCTAGTGATGAAGTTGCATAGTAAGTTAGATAGGTGGATAACTATGTAGTAAGTGAAAAGGGTGGGGCTTGTATGACTGCATCACTTTTCCACATGTGTGCTGCTGCTTATGATGATGCATGGGCTTTTTTTCTGCCCATTCTGATCAAAATCCTATTTGCACCTATCTTTTGAGAGGTCTTGGACATAGCTGGGTACTTGATGGGAGAAAAATGTTTTCTGGCTGTAAAGAAGTGCTGAAGTTGCAGGGCTTTTGGAAAGGTGGGTTGTGACCTAGCAGAATTGAATGGCAGTTTATTCAAAAGGAGATGTGATTAAACCTGGTGGGCAAATGTACAGTATAGCTTCCTTTAAAATGAAGCATCCATGACGGCCCCTGGCTGACAATTTTACAAGAATTTTTTGCCCGGTGTCTTTTGTTTTGTTATGGATGTAACTATATACTGCAGTTTCAAAATTATCTTGTTTGTCTTCCTTCCGTAGTTAAGTTTGGTGCCTTTGATGCTTTTTGTAGATGTAGTCAGTTAATGTCAGTCAAGGATCAGCACTGCTGTCAGCCATATAACTGGGAGTTTTTGTTTATTTACCACTCCTGGTATTGCATAAGACAGCAGTGCTTCTAACACCAGTCTTGTACATTATTTCTTTCTCTTCTGTAGGTGTTGTCCATGTACTAAATTATATGCATAGTTACATTGTTTGTTTACTGTTTAACTTTCCCTGCATTCTTAAAATAAATGTTTTGTATGATTTTGCTGAATTATTTTGGTGGAGATCATTTGTCAAGACTTTGAAGTGATTTTCTTTTTCCTGGGTTAACCTGATCCTGCTTTCTGCTGTCTTGCACCTAAAGTTTTCCCTTTTTCTTCTATTCCCCAGTGCAACAGTATGTGCAGTCAGATAAACTGTCTGGCTGCAGTGTAGAAAAGAGGCCAGTCTACTGCAAATTTTAGTTATTGACAGTTGCAGTTTTTTTTGTTTGTTTTAAGGTACAACATTGAGAGCACAACTGCTCCACAGAATTGAGATTCCCTGTGATCTTGAAGGATACAGTCAGATGCTCTTTACTAAAGACATAAACAGGACAGGTGCATCAACTAGGCAAACCATGCATATTTTACATGTGCAGGTACTGTCTTCCCATGAAAATGTTAGTTTGTGCCACACAGAGGTGTTAACCATTTGTACCTGGATGCAGCATTTTATTGCCAGTTCAGTTGAGTTGAATTTAAGTGAAGATGTTCATCTTGTTCTGGTATTTTTCCTACCATGATCATCTCCGTGTACCTCGGACACTTTCAGTTGCACAGTTTTTGTTTTCAGACTTTACTTTGTTTTCTTTTGAAAGAATGATGTTTTATGGGCATGTTATTGTCTCGCATTAATTTCTGTTAAGTGGCATGCATGTTTTTTGTAAGCAGCGTGCATAATTCTGTGCTCTGGATGAGAAATTGATATGGTGAGATGTAGTTAAGTTTAGAGTATGCATCAGAGCTGAAAAGGTGGCAACATTGGTTACAGTATATTTTCAGATAATAAAGAAAAAAGGTCATGTTAATTGAAGGGCTCTGCATTTTTAATTTTTTTTTGTTCTTGACCTTTTGTAAGAGGGATATTTGAAATGTGACTGAAGGAATTTGATATGCTATGTGACAATAAATTCACCTTGACCTAAATTGTGTGCTTCTTTCACTAAGAGCTTTTCATTTTTTGCTACAAGGGAAACGGTCTGGACTGAAATGTACAGTGCTTTTTTTTTTTTACATACGAGACGCACTTGTATGGTGAAAACCAGACAATGCAAAACCGTTGTGTACCAAAAGGGGTAGAGTTTTACATAATTTGCAAGCAAGCATTGATATTAATTCATTTGCTGTAACATTACAGTATGTGTTCTTTAAATATTTATGCCATAAAATTTTGATGTCATAGGGGGGAAACTGTAGAATGCCAGCAACCTTAGTCTGTTCTCAACAGTTGAGCAGTTGCTCAGTATTTGAACAGATATCTTGCTTAATCTGCCAACTAGAATGAATAATGGGTTTAGTGTGTGTGTGTGTGTGTGTGTGTGTGTGTGTGTGTGTGTATCTTGGGGGAGGGGTTGCCTCTCACAATTTGCACTGTTGCATAGTACATGCCCAAAAGAGTTGGGACAGCAAGGAGAGCCAGGAAGTATCACAGCAAGAATGCCGCCTGACAAGGATGCTAAAGGCTGGCTCAGGACAGAGGTGTGAGTATAGTTTAAAGGCAGGTGTCCACCTTTCCTCTCTTTTGGGGGTGTTTTTATACACTGTTTTGTTAATCCCTTTGTTGTGACACTTTTTTGAAGGGGGTTAGGCAGATTTCTACAGTGTGGAATATTTGCATTGATTTCCTTGTATATTGAAATGGGGAGAAAAATGGGGCAGCACATACAAAATAGCAATCATTGTGATGCAAAAAATCATTGTATAACTAAGGCGAATAGTCCTCCTTTCAATTCAGTAGCAGACCATCCGTGGAGTGTGTCAATGCAATATCTAACTGCAGACATTAAAGGACTGCTTGCTTATAACAGAGTGGGTTGCATGTCTCTGTTCCTTTTTGTTGAAGTGAATGATCCTTCCTTGCACATTTGTGCTCATCTGCTGCTTTCTGTCTGGCCTGCATCTTGCAGCCATTTAAGTATTAATGTTTGAGTTCTTCAACAAAAAGTGTTTATTCCCTTGGATAATTTTGCTCATGATTTTCTGTGAAAGTAACAAAAAAAGAGGTTGTGTACTTACCATGACTTTCCATCTGTGTTGTCCGTTTTCTTTCTCCCTCAACCTATGGGTTTGGATCTGATCCCTCATTTCCTACTCTGTCGTAAAAAGCTCATGGCAACAAAACAAAAAAAAAAAAAAACTCTTGAGCTTCTCCCTTACCCATAACACACCCCAAGTACCTCAAATCATCTTTGCTAATAACAGCAGAAATAAATATTTGCAGTCATATAGAAAAGAGACTGTATCCGAATCTCAATATCAAGGAAGTGGCATCCTTTAATCACTTGCTGTTCCAGGGGTTTTCGAAGGTTGGGTGTTGGGAGGGGAGTTAAAGAATGAAAATGCATAACACAGCTGGAACTTTATGGTGAGTGCATACCTTCTTTATCTGATGTCAATTTTCATTTTGTCCTCAACCTGTGGGACAGAGTCCCCAGCTACCTAGAATCCTGGGTTGACTCAATTAAGAATATTCCTGAGCACCATTGAACCAAGTGATGCCCTACCTCTGGAGACCAAATACAATTTGTAATGAGTAACAAAGGTATAGGGAATATTCCAAGTTGCTGCTGCGCAAGTGTCATCTATGGATGCACTAGACTAGAGCACTGAAGTTGCAAAGGCTCTAGTTGAATGAATCTGTAACTGTTTCAGTAAGGTAATGCCCAGTTTGTTATAAATGAAGGAAATAGCCATCTGGCTAAAGTTACTTTGGCAGCTGGTTTCCCCAGTTTTATTTCTGAAAATAACGATAATTTTTCTGACGTTTTTTGTTCTATGTAAGTAAAATAAGAAGTTATGTACCTACCATAACGTTCCATGTTAGTTGTCTTCTCTCGCCTTCTTTCTTGCTTGATGGGTTGCTTTAGCTCGAGAACTCCTTTTACCAGCTCGAGGCAGCCCCATATCCCATGATGCAAGGCAGGAAGTACCCAGATCTCGTTTGTTGACAAAAGGGCAATAACACCAAGCATAAACAATACTTCCCAAAGGAAGAAGAAACTTACAAATGGAAAAAGGACCAGGTCTGAATGGTCTTTAGCATTATAGTTTCTTATACAAGGTCTGTCCAGGCCAGGGGAAGAAGAAGGCGAGAAGACAACTAACATGGAACGTTATGGTAGGTACATAACTTCTTAATGTGTTGTCAATCTCGCCTTCATTCTTGCTTGATGGGACCGTCCTAGCACCTCTATCCTGGGTGGCTCAATGGAACAAACTCTTGAGGACTGTAGAGCCAAAACTGGCTCTGTCCCTGGAGGCCAAGTCCAATTTGTAATGGGAAACAAAAGTGTGAGGAGTGGCCCAAGTGGCAAATAGTGTCTAAAGGCAGTCTAGCTTGAAAAGCTGTAGAAGTAGCTAAACTCCTAGTTGAATGTGCTTTAGGTTTTGAGCACAGCTGTTTCCCTGATCGTATAAATTTCAGTGATGACCGAGAAAGCCATCTGGACAAAGTCACTTTAGAAACAGGAAGGCCTTTTTATTATCCGCATAGGAAACAAAAAGTTGATCAGATTTTCTAAATTTTTGTTCTGTCCAAATAATATCTAAGCTGACGGTGGACGTCAAGATAATGTAGCTTTTGTTCAGCTCTATCTGAATAGTTAGGAAAAATACAGGGAGATCAATAGATTGATTCAGATTGTTTTTCAGCGACCTTAGGTAAAAAGGATGGATTAGTTCTCAAAGATACTCTGTCTTTGTGAAAAATCAAATAGGGGTCGAAAAGAGCATGAAGTTCAGACACCCTCCTGGCAGATGTAATAGCCACTAGGAATAAAGTTTTCCAAGAAAGATATTTCAGGGAACAAGAAACAGCTGGCTCGAAGGGGAAGAATCAAGGATGTCAGCACTAAATTTAAATCCCACTGAGGAGGAGGATTCCTGATTGGAGGCTTTAGTAGGAAAATTCCTTTCAAAAAGGCCCTGCAGAGCCTATGGGACATAATATTATGATCTGCTATCCCGACATGAAAATTAGAAATAGCAGCCAACTGAACTCTGACTGTGGAAGAAGAGGAGCCTGCATGGAAAATCTCTGCTAAGAAGTCCAGAACTGCCTTAACAGGGGCAGTAAAAGGATCAATATTTTGGGCCTTAGCCCAATAAGAGACGTTCCATTTGCTTGTGTAAATCCTCCTGGTAGAGGATTTTAGTGAAGCTATGATATCTCTAACTGGGTTAGAGATCAAAGGAAGCCTGGCTAAGGAAGGAAGTGGAGCAACCATGCTGTGAGGTTGAGAGAAGGGATTGACGGGTGCAGCTGACCGGATTGGTGAATCAGTAGATCTGGCACTGGGTCCAGATGCCACGGCTGCACCAAAAGGTGATGAAGGAGGGAACCAAACTTGTCGAGGCCAGTAAGGGGCAATGAGAATCAATTTGGCTCTCAAAGCGGTAGCTTTCTGGATCACCTGAGGGATCAGAGGAAAAGGAGGAAGGCATAAAGAAGTCCCTGGGGCCAATCCTGGGTCAGAGCATCTCTGGGATGGCCTGATAGAGGAAGAGGCTGAAGAAGTCTGGACATTTGCTGTTTTGGGGAGTAGCAAAAGATCGCAACATGGGACCCCATTCCAGAAAAATCTCTTCCGCTATGGATTGCTTGAGAGACCACTCGTGAGGCATGAGAATAGCTCTGCTCAATCTGTCCGCTATAATGTTGGTTTTCCCAGGGATATGCGTTGCTACCAGAAACCGATGAGAGGCGATCGCCCATTGCCATAGTCTGCAAGGGTAGGACTTGGTTCCGCCCTGTTTGTTGATATACCAAACTACAGACATGTTGTCTGTGTGGACTGCAATTGTCCCTACGGGAAGAAAGTCGTTGAGGGCTTGCAACGTTAAAAGCACTGCTCTCATCTCCAGGACATTTATGTGCAGATGGTACTTCCATGAACCATCCTGCCCTGATAATGACCCCACCCGATCAGGGAGGCATCCGTGGTGACAGTGGCTATGAGGGACGGACGGGACGGAGGTACAAAGCACCTGCCTTGGTGAACCTGAGACGATGTGATCCACCAAGCAAGATGTTCTTTGCATGTTTGTGTCACCAGAATCTGGTGTTGCTGGTATGACCACTGTGTGAACAGCATCCACTGAAGGAGGCGAAGAAGAGTGATGGCCGCAGCCATAAGACCTAACACCTTTAGAACCATTCTGGCCTGTACCTTCTTGCTGGCCAGAATGATCCTGACATGAGTCTGAATGTCTGAAACTCTTTGTTCTGTAAGGGTAGCTGACATCCGAACAGTGTTTAAGTTTGCCTATGAAGGTAATAGACTGGCAGGCGATAAGGATGACTGTTCGTAGTTGACTGAGATGCCCAAATGAGAACAAAGATCTATTGTGTAATCCCTGGCTTGTATAAGCTGATGCCTGGTGGTGGCTGACAGGAGCCAGTCGTCACGGAAACACCTGGAATCCTTGGTGGACGCTCAGGTGAGCCGTGACAACTGGCATGCATTTGGTGAACAGTCTGGGGGCTGTAGTGAGACCAAAGGGCAGGGCTCTGAACTGGAAATGACTGGACCCCAGCCGAAGCGAGAAATCTCCTGGGCGTCTGTGAATTTTGATGTGATAGTCGCATCCTGAAGATCTATTGAGCACATCCAGTTGTCCTTCTGTAAGAAGGGTAGAATTGACTGAAGAGTGACCATTGAATCTTGTCTTCCTGACAGACTTGTTGAGTCTGCTGAGATCCAATATTGGTCTCCAGTCTCCCGTCTTTTGGGACCAAAAAGAACCTTGAAATAGATTCCGGCTCTGAATGGTCTATTGTAACTGGCTGAATGGCTCTTTGCAGTAGTTTTGCGATCTCTAACTCTGCAATGTCCCTTAGACCGGGTGGTACATCTGGAAGGGAACTTGAGGGAAGGACTTTCCTCGAAAGGAATTATGTAACCCTTGGATATGATCGACTGTACCCATCTGTCTTGAGTGAGGGAATGCCAGGCTTCTGGGTACAGTGATAATCTTCCCGACTGCCTCCAAGGAGGGACAGCCGGGCAACACCTCAGGGATGCTGAAAGGGCTTCTCAGGAAGAGACTCCCTGTTGCCCTGATTCTTGGACCCCCTCTGCCTCTAGGCGTCTGTTGTTGTTACCCTCTGCCTCTAGGGGTAAACTGACCGTGACTCCTTGAGATTCTGAACCACATCTTCCCACCCTTCTGTCCTTTGGGATAAGGCCTAGAAGGGGTGGAAACGACTCCAACAGCAGAAAGAGTCTTGCCGTCCTGCTCACACCTGGTCAAGGTTTCCTTCACCTGAGGGCCAAACAAAGCTGACCCATCAAAGGGAGAATTTGTGAAGGGCGCCTAAAGGATCCCAAAAAATCACATAGCCGCCAGCAGGTCATGCCTAAGAGCCACACCTGTGCCTGCGGCTCTACCCATCAGCAGCATAAGATATTAGCGCATGGAGGAGTTAGCAATGGAATTGAGGGTTCAATCTTTCTTGGGCCCCTGCAGCTGTAGGATCCTGAACTACTTCTCCCAGCTCCTTCAGGATATCTCTGGAGTCTGGTGAAGTGACAAAGATAATTCAAAGGTCGCTGAGGAAAACATCCCTATCCATGGTCCTAGAGTCCTTATTAGGAGGATGGAGAAGGATCTGCAAGTTCCTTTTGGTGGCAGCCACCACCATGGCATCAGCGACACCCTTTGAAGGAAATTGTTTGTCACTAGGGGCAGTTATAAATTTAGAAGGCCTCCTAGGGACTGGCTCTACAGAGTCAGGAGCTGTCCACGCGCTATAACCTGCATAAGGGGTCGGCGGAGACACCCAGGAGGTGGAGGGCCGAGATCTCTAGGTATACTGACTCATCCTCAGAGGGATTGTTGGTGGGCCAGTTTCCCTCTGTTTCAGAAGTTCTAGGATGTCTGAGAAGGAGACATCCTCAGAGATCTAGGGATCCCTCTGACTCATCAAAGTCAGTCAGTATCGTGACAGACTCACTACATGCTTCCTCTTACAAGTCCTCTTCCTAGGAGGATCTCCCGAAACATCAGGAGAAGAGGATCTCTGGGTCCTGTAGCAAGAGAAGTGGCAGAGATGTCAACAGGGTAATATAGAGGAGGAGCTACGAAGAGAGACTGACTGACTATATACCCAGTGGCAGTACACTCATCATCCTCTGAATGCTCTCCCCAGGCAGGTCCGAGGCAGATGTTCCCCTCGGAGAGAGACATGAAAGCCGACCAAATCCCCCCTGAAGAGGAGGAAAGGGAGTAGGGGCTGGAGGAACAGAAGGGGTATCCGGAGTTGAAGGAGGAACTGTGGACCAACAGTCGCCTGCTGGAGACGGACCAATCTACTGACCACTCTCTAGGTCATGGTCTGACAACCTGGATGACCTCTTCCTGGAATGGGTCATCGGGCGATATGCGATCAGAATCAGCCTGGGTCTTGGCAGATTTAGTTGATTTTACCCTGAGAATCAACTTATTCTCTCCTGCAGGACTCTCTGGCTGAAGGAGTGACAGTCCTGCAGGTGAAGAGGCTAAAATAGACAGGCAAGAAGTGTGACCGCCTGTCGAGACATCTTCTGACCTCTCTTTGACATGGTGCCTAACAAACACACACACACCAGTCAATTAAATTAAACTAATACCAAAAGGTATTTAGTAAAAATACCAACACACACACACCCTAACAGGGGATAGGGAAATTAAATTAAAAAAAAAAAAAAGAGACAGACAGATTTCTGTCAGAAAAGTTAAATTTAAAGTTAAACTATCAAAACAAATAGTTTTAACTAAAAAGGGCTTAAATGTCACAAATGTGAATTACTTACCAGGAGCTGGTAAGAGAAGACCTCCCAAGGCGAGCGGCTGGTGATCTGGGTACTTCCTGCCTTGCATCATGGGATATATGGCTGGATGGGGAGCGAGGAAAAGCTCGAAAAGGAGTAAGCAGGTGCCGAGAGCCTGGAGGGGATTTGACAACTTAACATCCGTAATTGTCTGTGAACATCCAATAAATGTAACATGTATTCACCCTTGTTAGTAAATTTAGGAAAGAGTACTGGCAAATCAATGGACTGATTGATACTGGACTCTGACACCACCTTAGAAAGGAAGCATTGGTTTGCAATATGACTCTGTTCTTGTGAAAGATGAAGTATGGTGGTTTTGAAGACAAAGCTTGGATCTCTGAAATCCTTCTAGCAGAAGTAATTGCTACTAAAAAAAGTGGCTTCCAGGAAAGATGATTTAAGATTACTGCTGGTTCAAAGGGGTATGAGTAAGAGTTTGCACTACCAAATTCAGGTCCCATGGGGGAGTAGGGTCTTTAAAAGGAGGCCTTAAAAGAAGAGGGCCTTGCAAAAAGGTTTTGCAGAGCTCATGAGAGACAAAAGAATAACCTTAAAATCCAGTGTGAAAATTCGATATTGCTGCTAATTTGACTTTGAAGAACTAGCTATGTCTTTAAAAAGTAGAGCTAAAAATTCAAGGATGTTGTATATGTGTCCAGTAAACAAACTTTCTCCATCTGCTGGAGAAGGTTTATGGAAAGATAAAAGGTATGTGTTGGATAGGGGAAGAGAGCATAGGCTCTGTGGCTGTTAATGGAATAGGAGTAGCCCGACAGTCTGTCTGAGATTTGGTATATCTGGATGGATCATTCCTGTCTGGTGAGACAGGAGGTCTGGAGTCAGATCCAGAATCCAAGATTCGAGAAGTGAGGCAAAAGGAAGGGAAACCAAATCTGTTGAGGCCAGTAAGGTGCAACGAGGATGAATTTGCTCTTCAACATGACACCTTTCAGTAGAAATTTCGGATTGAATGGGATAGGTGGATAATAGACCATCCCTCGGTGATTCCCCCTGTGGGGGGGGGTTAGGGCAAAGTAGCTACCACATTTGTTAGGGGAGAAGCAAAAAGATCATGGGAAGGCTGGCAGAAAATCATTTCTGTCACATTCTTGCTTGGAGACCACTTATGAGGTGGAAGAATGTACCTGCTCAGTTTGTCTGCTATCACGTTGGACTTCCCTGGAATATGCTTTGCTATAAGAAAGCAGTTGGAAGAGATCACCCATTGACATACCCTGAACGCTTCTTGATACAAGGAGTAAGATCTGGTCTCTATTTGTTTGTTGATGTACCGAACTACTGACATGTTCTCCATTTGAATTGCAGTCATCTGCAAAAGAGAGCATCCTGAAGGGCCTGCAACACTGTGAAAGCACTGCTCTCCTCTCTAGGATATTGATATGCAAGTTGGCCTCTTTGAGGGACCAAGTGTGATGGACTGTTTTCCCAGAAAGTGCCCCCCCCCCATCCCAACTGGGAAGCATATGTGGTCACTATGGCATTGGGATGAGGTGAAATGAATGGTATGGCCTTGTAGAACTTGATTTGATTGAATCCACCACATGATATCTCTCCTTCATAAGTGGGTGATTCGTATCACAGTAGACATGGGTTGACAAAGATTGTCCATTGCGTGGCTAGCATCCATTGAAAAATTCTCATGTAAAGTCTGGACAATAGTAGTAGTGGTGTTGCTGCTGCCATAGATCCTAGGGCTTGAAGGCCCAAACGGGCTGAAGTCTTAGTACTGCAGATTATCGTTTTGACCTGTGATCGTATTGTTTGAATTCTGGAGGGGGGGGTGAAACTATGATTGATTGTGTTGAGTAGTGCACCTATGAATTCTAAACTTGGGAGTTGGTTCTAGATGAGATTTTTCATAATTTTATGGTTATCCCCAGAAGAGAACATGTCTGGAGAACCTGGTCTCTTGCCTTTAACAGTTGATGCCTGGTCTGAGCAGAAATGAGTCTGTCTAGATACGGAAATATCCGGAATCCCTGCAGTCTCAAGTGAGCTGCTGCTACTACTGCCATGCACTCAGTAAACACCCTGGGGGCTGTGGTGAGACCAAAGGGCAGAACTCTGAACTGATAATGACTGGCTCCCAGTTGGAAGCATAAAAACCTTCTGGATTGCCTGTTCATCTTTGTGATAGCATCCTGAAGGTCTATCGAGCACATCAAGTTGTCCTTTCCCAAAAAGGGAAGAATGGACCGAACCGTAAACTTCTGGAACTTGGTACATCGAACTGACTTGTCCAAGTTGCTGAAATCCAAAATTGGTCTCGAGTCCCCCTGGTTTCTTTGGCACTAAAAAGACTAGAAAGTTCTGAATTCTATCTGGTCTGTGGGGGGCTCTTGGATGACTTTTGTTTTTCTCTTTTTAGCAGCTTTTGTAATTGAATTGCTGCCTGTTCCCTGTGACTGGGAGGGACATCGGGGATTTTTCTGGAAGGAGGAGGAAAAGAAAAGGGTATTTTGCCTCTGAAAACAGTCCTCTGCACCCAAATATCTTTTATTTCTAGCCAGGTTGTCCGGTGCAGGGATAACTGACACCTGATTGCCTCCAGAGAAAAGCAATCTGGCCTCCTTTTAGGAGTGCTGGAAGGATCTGTCAAAGAACAAATCTCTGGACCCTTGATTTTTGCATGCCACCTCTGCCACAGGAGTGGCATCTACCATTAGAGTTCCCCCCCTACCCCTGGGGGAACCTCCTCCATGTGTGTTCTGGAAAGGTCCCTGGGATTTCTTGAAGCACATTTTTCCACTACCCCGTTGATTCCTGGAAAAAGATCTTTGAGGGGTGGAAAAAGGTATGCCCATGGCAGACCAGGTCTTTCCATTGTCTTCATACCTGGATAAGTGTGTTTTTTGCCTCTTGGCCAAACAAAGATGTGCCTTCAAAAGGAGCATTGACAAATGAAGAATTGAAGGGCTCTGCAAAATCACATAAGTGCATCCAGGCATGCCTCCTTATGGAAATGCCTGAATCCCACTGCCTTTGAGTTTCCTTCTGCTATATGAACCTAATGGAAGAGTTGGAAATTGATTGCAGGGTAGCCAACTGAAGTCACAGATGCTTGTACTACTTCAGAAACAGTTCCTGAGTGTGTGCGACAGTTCCTTAATTAGGTCCCTCTGTAACCTGGTGAAATGTGCCAAATGGTACAGTGATCTGAAGGTGAAGGTCGCTAAAGCATAAACACGTTTCCCAAACCTATCCATCACCTGAGACTCCTTTTTGGGTGGATGGACAATGAAACTCTCCACAGAAAGTTTCTTCTTAGTGGCCGCTGCCACAAACATGGCATCAATAGGCACACCCTTTGTCCAAAACTGTTTGCCATCTTGTGCTGTCATAATTTTGTCAGTTGTCCGAAGTATTGGTTCAGTGGGGTCCTTCCATGCCCTCTGAGAAATCAACTCAATGAGCTTTTCAAGTGGTGTTAACCAGGAGGTATATGGGCCAGTACCGAAAGCTTGTAGGAACACATACTCCTTGTATGAAGGGTTGATGGGCTTGCAGCCACCTCTCTGTTTCAGGATTTCAGGGGTATCTCCACGAGACATCAAGTGGGGACCCTTCACCTTCATCAAAGTATTCGTCTTCTGTGATGGACTTCTTTGGGGAGTCTAAGTGCTTTGTCTTGCACATTTTCTTCGTAGGAACCTCCTCAGTGGGATGCTCTGGGGAACATATCACACAGAAGAAACTACCAAGGAGATACTAGATATTCATCCATTCCCCAGTGGATCCCCACCTAAACACAATGAGGATGCTTGTCTGGACACAGGCCAGAACACTTATCCACGCTAGCAGCCATTTTTTGGGCTTCAAAGTATACAACTATACTGATACCACTGTTAACAAGGGATTATTTAACAGTTATTTAGTAAAAGAATGAAGTATATACCAACGCAAAACCTAATATAGTGGATGCTATTACAGATTTCAAGCATTTTAAAAGATGCTAATTTGGCATTACAATTTAAAACATGGAAACAATGAACAGAGGTACCCCCAAAGCTAAAAGAAAAAGCACATATATACTCACAGCAAACCCACAAGTGGCTTTATATGAGAACTTGGTCTGTCATGACATGTACAAATTACATCAAGGAATAAGGTACAACAACAACAGTGTGGAGGGGACACACTGACAACCTTACCAGAGAGGATAGGAAATGCTTAAATGATACATCATTAGGATTAGAAGGACAAGTAAACCCCCATTAGACCCATTATTTTCAGATCCAAGTCCACATTCAAAAAAGGAACCATACCATAATCAATGGACTAAAACCTATTTATTACAAGGTGGACCATTTGTCAAGGACTCATGGACTTTTTTTGAGCAAAGTCAAGATGATATGATGGAAGATAATTTGGCCAATGCATTAGAGCAGTCAGAATGTCATCTACTGACGAAGATATGATGAATAAGGAACTCCTCATTTTTCAGCTTTTTTGAAGTGACAGAGGATAAAGAATTGAAATTATAACATCTAGCAGTTCAACCTTTATGCAGAATAAAATAGGTGACAAGCCAAATATGATGGTATGTGTGATTCGTTCAACCCATTTTGTTTGATGATCACTGACATTCTAAAGAAAAGTACGAATACTATCATTTCTGGAAATCTGGGTAATTTGGTAGGAAACAGAGATGAATTGTGTTAAAAAAAATAATATAAATATAAAGCATATTTTAGAAAGTGGATCAAAGAGCCGAAGAAGAGTCAGCAACAAAAGGTACCAGTAAATGTGGTCAATGCAATCAAGTTTATAAACTTTAAACTGAGTTGAAATCACTATTTATTCATATCAGGTACTGTAGTTCCTTCATCTTGGGATACACAGTTTTTTGCACGTTTTATTACATGTTCCCAATGTAGTGCAACACATTGTGAGCATTTGGGGTGGACCTATTATAGTAGAATGAGGACTTGTTCAACATCACAATTTGTGCATAGCACTGGACTAGAAACTGAGATAGATTAGTCTTTCAGTTTCTAGTAGCTTTAAGCTTTTATATATTGTAATTATGATGACATTTAAGTTAAATAACATTACTACTACTACTATAGGATAGTTACCTTGCTCGCGTTTGTTCAATAAATATTATGAACACTTGGTATCATTTGTGTATAGGATGAGCAGTTTTGATCAACTAGAGGAAACATATCAGAAGAAGTCAGAACACCCTGCTGTGGAGCCTGGGGTTTTGGTACCAGCTGTCCTTGTGGAAAAGATGGGTAATTCTCCAAGAGCATAGACATTGAAGCTGCAGACTGAGAATCTGAGGGGATAGGAACAGTTTATGTTGCTGAGGCGGGCAACATGGTCTCCATGACCTCAAAGGCAGACTTCCCCAGAGGGGGACAGGTCCCCAGATCCGAAAAGGCAAGCTTTTGGATCTGTGTCCCTCCCTGCTCCGAGGACAACCCCCCCCCCCCCAGGTAGAAGCCAGAGCCGAACTAATCTGTTCCGACATGCAGACACAGTTCAGATGACTTTGGAATCTACTCCAACACCTCTGATATGATAGCTGTTCAGATCTAAGTGAACCAAAGTGCTCAGAGCAAATCTCAGATCCGAGGATAAGGGTATCCTCTGATCTGAGGCAGACTGAGCCAGACAGCTCAGATCCAAGGACTCTCTGACACCATAGAAGGAATCGGAGGAGAAACTGGTAGAGGGGATGATCGGATCTCCTGACCCAAAAGGTTAAGAGCCGAGGAGACACTTGTCAGGCTATCTGCTAAGAGAATTTTCACCAATCTCTCCACATCTTCTTCCATTAGTATCCACTTGCTGTTCCAAGAGTCTATTGAAGGGACCTAGGAAGGAACCCTGGAGGGAACTGGGTCCACTGAAGGAGAGCAGTCTGATCCTTGGGAGGTAAAAGGTACTGTAAGTAGAATCAGATGATTTCTCTGTCTGACCTGAGGAAGTCTGATCTGACAAATCTTTGCTCCTCTTTATTTTCGTATCTGATGAATCTCTTTTCTTTAGCTTAGGATTCAAGGTTGAAGTCTGATCTGATAGCTTGGATATTTCCTTTCTAGGATCTGAAGGGGAGGTCAGATCTGAAAAAGGCATTTTCTTAGACTTCTAGAAGATTGTCATTTTTGATTTCTGTGGGGATGGAGCTCCATAAAGGAAGAATGGAGTAACCCTTTTAAAATCATTTTTTTTTTTTTAAGTCAGCTAGGGCTATAGGTTTAAAGAGATGACAAATGGAGCAGTCCTGTTGAAGGTGCAATGGTCATAAACAGTACACACAGAATGTGAGGGCATCATAAACCAGAATCTTCACACTTTTTAGACATGTTTTTTAAACCCAGCTGGGCCATTTTAATACTAGCAGGATAAAATACCAGATATTCAACAAGTAAGAAACAGGTAAAATGAGATATAGATGTGTGTGTGAGATATATATATATATATATATATATATATATATATATATATATATATATATATATATATATATATATATATATTTTTTTTTATTTAAATAGGAAACTAAAGGCTACACAGTGTGGAGGGGAAAAGGAATACTAAAGTACAAAAAAATGTATGAGAGGAAGAAAAGGGACAGAATATATTAAAACTGAGAAAAAAAAATCTCAATAGAGACCAGCAGAAGGTAAGGGAAAGGAGAGAGCCTAAGAATGTAAAGGTTTTAACTATAAAACAGATAAAGTTCTGAAATTTAACCACTTAATTTGCTACAGAGCAATGGTCGCCATTGTCTTTCACATATAGTGGCAAATGAGATTTGAGGTATTTGGGTTGGTGCATTATGGGTAAAGAAGCTCGAGAGTTTTTTGGTTGCCACAAGCTTTTTTAACAGCTGATCAGAGGGATCGGATCTGAATCCAAAGTTGAGGACAGGATAAAAATTGACATCAGATCAATTGATAATCTGAACTCTCTCCCAAGTAGTTCTGCCTGAAGTATGTATTTTTTTGTGGAGAAGTATATGATATACAATGTGATGTATGGCATGCAGTGATTATGGTCCGATATCCAGAAAAAGACAAAGCGCTACTATAATGTGAGACTCTTAAATGTCAAATACCCCTACTTAACTTGTTAAGGTTGGTTTTCACACTAGACATACAAATCTACCAGTACTGATGAGCAGTTAACAGCGATTTGTTATTTCTTGCTGTCTGTGCTGGTAACGGGCTCCAGACTTTGTCTTTATAAGCTTAGAATGTTGCCTGAAAAACAGGATTTGTATTAGCTTTGATTTTCCGAAATATGTGAAGTCTAAAATTCAATTGTATATCATTTAGTGGCTTAAGTCCTCAGTGATTTGCCTAAAAACAAATTTTATGAGGACTGGACCAAATATAAGAGCAAGTAATTTGGACATTCTTTGAAAATCAGGACAGTTGAGAGGCAAAGAAGGTGAAAGCAAACATAAACTGAGTTACACTGTCTTTCCAACAGTGCTTGCCAAGTGCTTTATGGATTTGAGAGATAGCAAAACACTCCCCCCCCCTTCCCCCCTGTAGCTAGTAGTACAGAGAACAGATAAAGCTCCATGCACTAAGAATTACGAGTGAGTTGTCATTCATAACCTGCTTGTATGTTCTTGACATGGATGTAAAGATTAACCTTTCAAGATTCGCTCTTGAGGTGAATTTCTTGATATCCCTGTCTCTAACACATAATATGTAGGTTAAGACTGGCGACCTGTTCATAATCTTCTATCTTGTGATACCTTTTAGTGTGATGAAAGGTTGTTTTTATCCTCTATTTTTCTTTATACCCTCCTGTGCCTTTTTTTTTTTTTTAATACTGGTAGACATATCTAGGAAAAGAAGAGGGTTTGCAAACACCTATTCTGAGCCTGTGTTATAGGATGCATAATGCATTAGGGCTGGACACCCAGGAGAGGGCATTCTGGCACTATAAGTCATCTTTCAGGCATCTCTTGCCAAGTCAAATTTAAACAATTTCAAGTTGCATGATTCCTTTCTGGTAGCTCTGAATGTTCCAGACTTGGTATAACAATTTCTTGCCTTCATTTTATAAGGTGAGATTTTACCTTTTATAGTAAAATACAGGTGTGCAAGTCCTTCTTGCCTATAACAGTAGATGTTTGAATTCCTCACTGCTTCAGTGGCATTTTGGGGTATTTGCCAAGACAACCCAGTACTGACCAGCTTTCAAAAGCTCAGACTGCCTTCCCTCTCTCTCTGTGACAACTGATTGGCTGAGTATAGCCTGTGAGTGTTTAGACTTTTGCTTCCTCAAAGGAAAAGAGAAAACAGCACAATTACCATGCAATAGTTTGCATAAAGACAGGTTAACATTTTCTAGACCCTGTAAAAAAGAGAAACAGCTGATGAGCATTCCTAAAGGACTTTTTTTCGGTCAAGGTAGTACCTGAGGTGCTGTGTACATTCCAGGGTATGAAGAATCTTTTCTCCTTTTTTGTCTATCAGGATAGAACAGTGAGAGGTAGCTTGATTCAAGGTAAATTCAGAAAAAAATTAGCATGAATGATGAAATAGTGCCAAATACAACTCTCTACTTGTGAAAAAATCAGATTGGGTTGGTCTACCATGAGAGCTTGCAGCTTAGACTCGCCTTGTAGATTTCATAACTATGAGTAAATCAGTCTTTTCAAACAGTGTGAGAGAGAGGTTCAAAGGGAGGCAGGGTCAGGTTTTCAAAAACAATATTGAGATCCCAGGGAGGAGGAATTTGCTTTCAAGAGGTTCTCATGTGCAACACTCCTTTCATAAACTGACCACAAAAGAAGCTGAAAGAGGGTGATCCGTAGGCAGACCAGATGAAATGCTTGCAAGATGCATCTTGTTAGCCTAGATGACTATTTTGATACTTTATATATCTATCAGTTGCAATTTCTCTTAAGTACTATTCATCCCCTGATGCTATGTAAGAAGATCCAGTGTGTGAGGAAGCTTGCGGTAATTGCCCATGTCCAATTCCATTAAAGGGGAAAACTAACTTTGTCAGGGCCAAAAGTGAGTTACCACAATGATCTTTGGTTATTCATTCTGAATCTTTAGAAGAACCTTGGGAATTATTGGAAAGGGTGGAAATGCATACAGTTGCATTCATGACAATGGGAATAAAATAAGAGTATATCTTCCAAGACTGGCTGCAAGGATATCTTTTAACTTAATTTTTTTTTCAGTTTTGTGTTTTGAAAGGAGGTGAACAGATCTACTTGAAGTCTTCCCCACATCTGGATCAAGACCCAGAAGCCTTCTACAGCTTTCATACATGAGGGTGTGGCCCAGGATCTGCAGTGTCTTTCTGTCACTGTGTTTTTCTCTGATATAATGTATAAGGCCTATCGAGACAGAGAATGCTGTAGAGTCAGCTCCCCGGTCATTATTGCCAACTGGCACAAAGGGTATGACCTTGCATCCCCTTGCTTATTCAGGTACCACATCATGTTGGTCTATGACCACTGGAAAAGGACCCAGAGTCCATAAATGGTAAAGAAGTTTTACAGCATGAATCACTATAATATTTCTTGTGCTTTGGTGTGTCCTGAGGATCCCACAAACCTCACACTTAACTCCCATGGACACTGCTGTCCACAGCAATCTGAACAGTCCGTCTGGGCAGATTGGACTGGGGTCTGAAGACAGAATGAGAGTCCTGAAGGCAGAGAGCGCTGATCCCTCCACAACTGCTGTTTCTGTTTCACAAATCCAGATACTGGTATCTGGAAATCCAAGGGATGAAGGGGCCGAGTCCAACAATTTTCAACCACTGAATTTTTGTCATGTCTGACTAGTGCTAGCATGAGGATCTTTGTTACTATGAAGCCTAGAATGGTGAAGAGCTCTTTTATGGAGGCCACCTCTAAAAGAGGGAGAAATCTAAGAAAATTACTTGGTAAATCGGAACTTTTGTCTTTTGCAGGAAGGTCATCCTTTTTAGTGTCTTTCCAACATTCCAGGAAAACAATTTGTTCAGAGTGTGTGAGGAAGGACTTTTGAGGGTTAATTTTAAAGCCAAGGAGGGATGAGACCTTGTGTGAGGACTCCAAGTACTTGTAAACAATCTGCATAAATCAGCAAGTTATCTAAATAAGGCAAATGTGGATGTCTAGGATTCTGCAACAGGCAACCACTGGGGCCAGACACTTGGTAAAGCCTTGGTGCAGTAGGTAGCCCAAAGGGTAATACAGTAAACTGATACTGTAAGCCAGACACACCAAATCTTAATTCCTGAAAATGAGAGCAACAGGAATATGATAAGCATTCTTGTTCTAGAGTCAACAAGAAACTGGTCTAGAAGCAATGCTGGGACCAATTTGTAAAGTGAGCATTTTGAATTTCAGAACTTTTACAAAAGACAAATCTAGGAAGCTTCTGAGTGCTCCCTTTTTGGTACCAATATTACTTTTGCAAGCATTGGTTCAAGGTCTACTGTGTGATGAAGCACTGGAGCAAAAAGCTCTGGTCTGTTGGTTAGGGGAGGAATTTCTGTCCACTGTCAAGTACATCCTGTCTGAATTCTCAGAACACATTAATCTGATACTTTGTAGCCAGGTTGCAGGGTTGAGGGAGAGCCTGGGGGAAGGAGGAAGAGAAGGAATAGGGAAGGGTGCTCTGTGACTTGGCAGGAAGGTAATTCAAAACCAAATGAGAGGAGTTCCTTTACAAGAAAAAAAAAAATCACTCTCCCCTGTAAAGGGATGACTATGCCATTTCCTTTTGGATCTCTGACCTTTGACTGGGATTTCTGGTTATTCTGTCCCTTGAAGTAAGGCTCCTTATTTGGGGTGAACTTTGGTACATGACACTCTCTAGATATCTTGTGCTTTAATTTGCCTCTATCATCCCACTCTGTGAATATGTGTACCAGAAGTCCAAAACATCAACTCGGAACTTAAAGAAGGTGCATTCAAAGTTGTGTTTTTTAAAATTGAGAACTTCTGATTACATAACCAGCCATACCATCTTAAAACAGATTCAGCAACATTTTTAAGATAATATCTGCACATTCAAGCACACCTCTCAAACCTTGTTTCAAACCCTTAGTCAAATTAGAAACCATTTCATTCACATCACGATTTTTGCTCTGTAGGTAACGATGCAGCAAATCATCCAAACTGTATGCACACTGTAAAATAAATTTCCACATATAGCCTTGATCATTTAACATTCTGAAGGCTAGATTACTAGAGATGTCCTTTTCCCCTGAAGATATAACAGTTTTCCCTCTTTATGAGGAGGAACTGGATTAGATGAAGCCAAGGAATTTATTTGAACACCTGTCCTGTCTGAGGAGACCCTATATTTTCTCTGAGCCTTTTTAGACACTGCCGGAAGAGATACTGATGTCTGCCAGCAGCTTCTTCCAAGGCCAGTAAGAAGAGGGGATAGCCATAGCATTTGAAATCTTGCCCTCTATAAGGTCATATACTCTGTCCACTTCTGGGTTATTTCTTGACTGCTCCCAAGTAAAAACCACTAAATATAACTGTAATCTGAGGAAAGATGAACATGTTTGGAGTTAAGCTCAGGTTCACATTCTGAAAAAAAAAGTGACTTGGCTCATTGTCCACTAGAAAATTATTATTGTACTCACCATGTTCCTTCTCATTCTCTGAAACTGGTCTCTAACAAAGTTAGCACTAGAGCTATGGATGAGACATCAGCCACCAGAATTAGCTGTCTGGAGATCAGTCAGCTAGGGAAACCACATCAACCTTATAAACTGTTATAATCTAATTATTAGCTATATAATGAAGCTTCTGTGTTTTTTCTTAAACTTCACTTCTAGATAAAATATTTGCAACAGAGTATTCTGTCTGGCAAGGGGGTCTCAACTCCAGATTACTTGTACACCTAAAGACTTTGGTTCTCCCACAGGAGCAATTTGATTTGGTGGGGGGTAACAGACTTGGGATCCATCAAGATGGGAGAGAACACAAGCCAGAATAATAAACTGACAATACTGGATAAAATAGTGTGTCATAATACACAAAATGTTTCTTGTAATCAGTATGTCCCTACTCAACTAAACTGCCAGTATCAGAAAAAAAGTTTGAAATGCATTTAGAATTATTTTACAGCTGTCAGAAGTTAAAGAATTTCCAGTACACAAAATCCAAACACCTAAGCAACCAGTGTGCTAAATCAGAGTTAAAAAATTTAGCTTCAGATGTTAACCAAATTCATAGCAATTCAAACTAAATTTTCTTCTCAGAGAGTAAAATCTTCACAGTACATTCAAATAACAATTTGAGGTAAAACAGCAATCCAATGTTAATAAACAGAGCAGAGTCCTACATGGTATTGTTTGAGCATGTATACATTTACTATCAAGTTCTGTAATGCCTTCTTGTCAAAAGAATCAAATAAAGTAATAGTGACAGCAGGCTTTGTCTTAATTGCACATATGTGGGAAATGTTTTATCAGAAACTAAAAACAAACATTTGTCAGAAGTAGAAGCCAAATAAACATTGCTACAAGCAGAAAATACTGAAAGAAATAAAATGCATTTTTTAAAAATAAACATAGAATGAGAATAATAAATCTAATAGTATGAGAGGAAGGGGTCTCCAAAGGGAACTTGCCTGAGTAGAAAATAAGGACTGGATTCATGAAGAGTCAGAAAACTTTCTTCATTGGATGATAGAAAAAGACTGAATACTCATTTCCTGTGATAGCTAAAGGCTTTGCTCGTATGCTCAGCCAATTAACTGTCTCAGAAAGGGAGGGGAGTCTGAGCTTTTGAAAGCTGGTCTGTATTATGTTAACTTAGCAGATAGCCCAAAATCCCACTGAGGCAGTGGGAATGATAAACATCCACATCTCTACCAGAGGACTTCTTTGGGGACACACTTCATAAAATGAAGGCATCCCAGTGGGAGGCATAGTATTGCGCAGAGCCCAAGTTCAGATATACAGCTTTCATGTGTCTGCCTGAGCATAGAGCACACTATTTGAAGAAATGTGCCAAACTATGTGCTTATTTGCAGTAGCTGCCAGAGAAGATAAGGGCCAAAACTGTTGGAAGTCAAGGTAAAAATCTTAACTAGATACATAGTTTAAGCATATCCTATCTGCTCAGGTGGTAAGCACTCCAAAAAATGTGGTCATGAGCCACTCCAGTGGCATAGAGAGAGAAAGTGCTGACTACAGCCCAATCAATCCATCATGAGTGTCTGACTAAACAGCAGGGAGGATGGGCTTGCCAAGCATAGGTGAGGGTGATGTGGGCTGGGCATGCAGAGCAATAGGAGGAAAAGATTTTATGTGAACCTGTACTTTTAGAAGGTTGTTCAGCAGGAGTCAGCATCACCAAGAGAGTTCCTCAAGTGTTAGGCTACATGGCAGCCTGCATATTCATGGGGTCACTGGCCCATCTACACCTGAGTAAACTCAAATAGTAACTCAAAAATAGGTGGAGTCAGCACACCCAATATTTAGTGACTCATTCCTTGCATCAAGGAGATCTCATGGATTGCACACTTCCAACTCAATTAAGGACTTCCTTTGAGAGCACCCCAATCCACCACAGTCTGCCACGACCTTGACTAGGGTTCCCAAGTAGGCAGTCTCCAAATTCAGGGGACATGGGACTGAAAAATGAAGAGAAAAGAAAAGATGGCTGTTATTCTGGCATTGACTGCTTTTGATCACTTATTCAAAGATGGTATCTTCCAAATTATTTTCAGATAATACAACTATGATGTGGTACATAAAGGGAGATCCACCCATATCTACTGTGCAGACTTGCTATGCAAGAATGGGAGGTAGCTATGACTCAAATAACTACCTTAAATCCCTCCACAAGAAAATGATTTGGCAGACAAGCTGAGCAGATCTCAAGTAGATTATGCCAAAGGGATGTTGAATAGAGATATCTTTCTAAATCTGAACAATATGTCTGGTGTACCAGAAATAGACCTGTTTGTTTCACCACAAGACAGACAGCAAAGGCAATTCTGCTGCAAAGCAGTAACTCCAGAAGCTTGGAAAGTATATATGTTCTCCCAGAACTGGACAGGTTCCTTCCCATACCCTAGATCCCCAAGGTACTCCTACAATTTGGAAGGAAAGGCCTAAAGTTATACTAGTGTCTCCCTTTTGGCCATGACTACACTGGCTCTCCCTCCTAAACAGCCAGGCAAGGGAAAGATAAAAAGTGCTGGCTCAGTCTGTGAACCGTGTTGCACAAAATAAAGGAATTCCTTCTGCACCCCAACTAGGATACTAAAAGGATGACATCTTGGATGATTTCACAAGACAGCTGTTCTCTGGGGATGTGATAGACATTTATGAAGGAGGCTAAGAAAATAATACATTGCAAAATGGGAAGGAGTCCACCAATGGTATCCAGCCAGAAACCAAGACATAAGGTAAAAGTGGTTATGCTCCTAGACCTACCTGTCAGAGCTTTACAAAACTCATACTTTATGCATCTGTTAAAGTTCATGCTTCTGCTATTTCAGCCTCCTTACCCATGGGCACACAAACACCAGGCCTTCAGTTAAGCTGTTCTTTAAATGGGTCCTTCATCCCAGACCACCAGGAAAAGAGATTGCTCCACCATGGGCTCTCTTAATTATGTTTTAGAGAAATTGATCCTTACAGATTTTCAATCAGTTGAGTCTATACCCTGCCAATTTGTATCTTAGAAGACACAGATTTTAGAAGCTATTACTTCTAGGAGAATCATAAAATTTCAAGTTATGTACTTAGCATAACTATGCATCTGTGTTGTTAATTTTCATTCTTCCTCAACAAATGGGTTAAAATCTGATCCTTGGATCTCACTTTTTTGCAGTCTAGGAGCTTCCTCTTGAGTGCTTCCCTTTACCCATAATGCCCCTTATTACTATTTTACTTCAGATTTAGTTTGCTGCCTATAAACAAGGTTAATAGAACAATAAATGATAGAACAGAAATAGTGTCTTAAACAGGCACAAAGGTTCCTAACCAATTCCCTCAAGACAAGGAAGGGGAAAGGTGGGAGGGGAGTTGAGGAAAAATGAAAATGAACAACAGGGATGTATAGTTATGGTAAGTACATAACTTAAAAATCTGATGTCATTTTCATTCGTTTCTCAACAAATGGGACAGAGTCCCCAGCTACAGTAACCCTCATGGAAGGATATTCCAGAGTACCACTGAGCCAAACACAGCTCTATTTCTGGAGGTGATGTCCAATTTGTAATGGGCCACTAAAGTATGAACCTTAGACCAAGTAGCAGCTGCAGAAATATCAGTTGATGCTCTGGACCAGAATGCAGATGACATAGCCATTGACCTAGTAAAATAAGCTTTTGGTTGTCTTAGTAAGGTCAAGCCTTTTAAGGAATAGAAATGAGAAATACAATCAGCAATCGATTTGGCTATTGTAGTTTTTGAGACAGACCTACCCAATTTGTTTTTGGCAAAGGAAATGAATAATTGATCAGTCTTTCTAATTTCTTTCATTCTATGAAGACAGAAACAAAGTTGTTTTATGTACATCTAAAGAATGAAGCATGTACTCTCCTTTATTTTCAAAATTAGGGGGAAAAAACGACAAATTAATGAAACGATTGTTTGATTTTGATGTAACCGTGGGTAAAAAAAATGGACTTGTACATAAAGTCACTCTATCCTTATAGAAAATCAAATAAGGCAGCTTAGAAGATAGTGCTTGGAGTTCAGAAACTCACCTAGCCAAGGTTATGGCTACTAGAAAGGCTGTTTTCCAAGAAAGAAATTTGAGATCCAATTTTGCAGATGGTTCATAAAAATTTGAAATGGCTGCCAGTTAAACCATAATGCTAGAGAAACTGAGAGGCATCTGTGGTCAAGTGGTGATGGTCGGAAGAAGGATAAAGGGACGAACTTGGCAAATCTCATTGGATTGAATCCACCACTCTAACAATTCCCTGCAAACCCTGGATAGTTTTATTGGAATCGTAAGTTTTACTATAAAATGAACCGTTGCACTTATAGGGTCCATTGGAGAATTCTCATGTAAAAACTAGCTGTTGGAATTGAAATTAATTGCTGCAGCCATCGATCTCAGAACTCTTAAAATCAATTTGGTTAGAGAAAAAGGGTGAGATATAATATGATTGATGTGTAACCTTACAGAAAGAATTCTGCTCTGTGGCAATGATGCTTGAAGATTCGTTGTATCTAGGCAAGCCATATAAACTCCAAGACTTGTACTGGTTGAAGTTTGTACTTTGTAAGATTTACTGCGATGCCTAGAAATTGGGACAACTGAAGAAGATAGTCTCTAGCTATTATTAATGGATGCTTTGCTGAAGCACTGAGGAGCCAGTTTAAATAATGAAACACTGTTAATCCCTGCAGTCTTAGGAGAGCTGCAACCACTGTCACGCATTTGGTGAACACCATGAGGGCTGTGGTGAGACCAAAGGGCAGGGCCCTGAACTGATAATGACTGGTTTCCAGCTGAAAGTGAAGGAATTTGTGGGGTTGCCTGTTCATTTTTCTGTAATAGTACTCATCCTTCGGTTCTATAGATCACATCCAGTCATCTTTCTGGAGTAACAGCAGATTGGACTGAACCGTGACCATCCAGAACTTGGAGTTCTTTATGAACTTGTTTAGGTAACTGAGATCCAGGATGGGCCTCATGTCCCCTGTCTTTTTTGGCAGTAAAAAGAACCTTGAGAAAAACCTGGATCATATTTGGTCTGGTGGGACCTTTTGGATGACTTTTTTATATAGCAGCTTTGGAATTTCCTAGGCTGCTTGCTCTCGTTTATAGGGTGGAACATCCAGGAGGCTCTTTTTCATCCTTGGTGGATTTTGTGAAAAGGGAGTAATATATCCTCTGGATACAGTTCTCTGCACCCATGTGTCTTTTGTGATATCTGCCGCCTGCTACTTGGGTGGTGTCTTCTATTATTATAATTATTTCTGTCTCTGCCTCTGGGAGAAAAATATTGAAAAGGCCCTTGAAATTTCTAAACCCATATTTTATTACCACCACATTGATTTCTGGAGAAGGATCTTTGTGTGGTAGAAAAATTGATTCCTATGGCAGATAGGGTCTTCCATCTTGGTTACTACTGGAGACCATATCTTTCACAGTAGGGCCAAACAGAGAAGAACAATCAAAGGGAGCATTGATGAATGATGGCTTAAAGGGCTCAGCAAAGTTGCACAAGCACATCCAGGCATGCCTCCTTATGAATATGCCTGTACCACTGGCCCACGAGGAACCCTCAGCAGCATGAGAGATTAGCCTCATGGACACATTAGATATAGACTGCAGGGTGGCCAATCTCGAAGAAAAGAACTTTTATTTCCTCCTCCAACATGGACCCAAGTTTAGAGTTAGAGATGTCCTTCAAGGATGCATCTGCAGTCATAACATATGGGTTGTCCTGCCTCAGGCAGCCCTTCGGTCGGCCGGATTCCAAAGTCTGGGTCTGGCCTCGGCTGATGTCGCACTTTCCCCGACGTCAGAGCGCCTGGGGTATAAAAGCATCAGCCGACACCATTTTCCTCAGTCTTTCTTGCCATGTGGTGCCCGAAGCAGAAGCAGTTTGCAAGTGCCGGTCGGCCAGCTCCTGTGATTCAGCTACCGAAGACTTCGAAAAAGCTAAGTACCCCGTTGGGGACTCTTTCTTGCCTCAGCCGATGTCAGATAAAGTAAATAATTGTTTAACTTGTGGGAAACAAATACCTCATAAGGATTTGCTTAGGCCCAGACCACGACGTCTCGGCCTGCTCAGCCTGTGCTTCCTTCAACCGACGAAATCTTAGACGTCGGTCGGAGTTTGCAGAGGAATTTTTTGGGGCTAATTTTGCGTACAAGATGCCGTCGGAGACTCCGACTTCGCATGTGGTTAAAAAAACGGAAGGACAAGGACCGACCCTCGCGGCCCGCAGTTTCGGCTGAAACCACGGTCAGGCCTACCGTGAGTGTCTCGGTTTCGGCTGAAACAGAGTCCTCGGTGCTTCCTATAACCGAATCCACTCAACCGACTACCTCGGCCACGGAGGCCCCGGCCGAGTCGGTTATTGAATTACCTACTGAAATCGGTGTCCAGGACATGTCCGACACCATTCTTTTAGACAAGTCTACTCCTGCACGTGGTGCAGCCAGACCCCCCTGCATCCATGTCCATTAAGGCCTTTTCTAGGGCTAAAGCTGCTAAACTTGCTAAAGCTTTGCCTCCCAAGACTACCTCTCAGAGGCCTTCTACTGGCTCTCAGATTCTCAGCCTAGCAGAGGATCTTATCTCTTTAATTAGAGGTTCTCAACCTCACCCAGACAGGGGCTCTCTACCACCACCAGACAAAAGGCATAGGGTTGAGCCCTCTGACCCCCACTCCTCAGATGAGTCTACGGACGGATCTGTGTTGTCAGACCACCAGGAGGAGGCTTACTCGGCCTACGAGGATTCTGATGCTGAACAATCTATTCCTTCGGCCTCCCCTCCTGAAGAATTTTCATTTGGTGAGACACTGCACTCTATGAGAGAACATTTTCAATGGCAGGGCCAGGAATTTCTGATTCTAGAAAGAGATTAAGGACCTTTTTACATTTACCTCAACATAGGCCTTTAGCTATACCTCCTGTTTTGAATGTTATTGATGATGTGTACTCTGATGCTAGTACAGCCCCTGATTCTCTCCCTCCGGCTCCTGCCAAACCCGATAGGTACTACAGGGTCCCGGATTCTCATCTACACCTGTACAAGGCCCACTCTGCAGACCCAGAAACTATTTCCCAGGGCCCAAAAGGGGTTGCAGCTGCCACTGCTAAAAATCCTCTACCTTCTGAAAGGGAGTCTAGAGCTTTAGAGAGATGGGGAAAGAAAGTATATACTTCTGCAACTCTTTCCATGAGGGCATTAAATTGTCAATTTCATATGATTCAGTACCAAGAGTATTTGTTAGATAAATTGTATAAGAAGCTTTCCTCCTCTGAACCCCTTGACCGTAAATCACTTCAGGATCTGGTACATAACTCACAGCAGGTTAGCAACCATTTTTTGCAGTGTGGTTATGATGCACTGGAAGCTTCATGTAGGTCAGCTATGACAGGGGCAGTTATACGTAGGCATGCCTGGTTGAAGGAACAATCTCTACCGGACCATGTTAAAGCTAAGCTCCTGGATGCTCCAATGGAAAAACAAAAACTATTTGGTTCCACGGCTCAGGAGGTCTTAAAGAAGTTTGAAGAAAAGGCAAAATCTGTGCAAACAGTCAAGGACTTTATGCAGGTACAACCACCGAGATTCAGCAGAAATTGACCTACTAAGAATTGGTCCTTTCCGGACTCAGACAGATCCCAGAGAGGCAGGAGCAGGCATGCCAGAGGTAGAGGGCAAGCTAGAGGCTCCTACAGAGGCCGTCAGTGGCAGCCTCCCAACCAGAGAAGTAGTGCAGGAACAACAACTGCTACACCAGGACAGACTCAATGACTTCATTTTGACTCCGCCGACCAGGGCTCAATTAGAAGCACCATTGGGTGGAAAGCTTTCTTTATTTTCAAAAAATTGGCATTGCATTACAAGGGACACATGGACACTGCAAATAATAGACAAAGGATACAGGTTCCATTTCCACACATTGCCAAAAAGAAAAGGAATGCCAGACCTGCCACCAAATCAAAGGGCAGAGGCTTTGAAGCAAATCACCAAATTAATACAAATGAAAGCCATAGAAAAGGTACCTCTTTCAGAACAAGGCCAAGGATTTTATTCCAGATTATTCCTTGTTCCAAGAAAAGAAAATCAATGGAGGCCTATTCTCGACCTGTCCGCACTGAATACTTTCCTCATTGTGCCAAAATTCAAGATGCTGACCCTACAGCAGCTTCTTCCCATGCTGGGCAAGGAGTCTTGGCTGGTGACTCTAGATCTCAAGGAGGCATACCTGCATGTCCCTATTCGACAAAGTTGCAGAAGACACCTCAGATTTCTTGCAGGATCAGAGCATTATCAATTCTCAGCATTGCCCTTTGGCTTATCTACTGCGCCCAGAGTATTCATGAAATGCCTGGCATCAGTAATTGCACACTGCAGACTTCAGGGGATTCAAATCTACCCATATCTGGACGACTACCTTATACAAGCGGACAACAAGGACAATTTGTTAAAGGACTTGGACTATGCCATCCACCTATTACAGGCCTTGGGATACACAGTCAACATCCAAAAATCAAGACTTGTTCCATCCCAAAGAATAACCTTTTTGGGTGCAGATCTAGACACAACCACCCAAATGGCCTTTCTCACAGAAGAAAAACAAAAACAACTTCTGGATTACTTCAAGAATCTGACAAGACAAACTCAGCTGACTGCAAGAAAAATCCTGCAGGCCCTGGGTTACATGGCATCCTGCATAATTCTGATTCCACAAGCCAGGCTGCATATGAGAAAATTGCAATGGTACCTAAGGAGTGTATGGACTCAGCACAGTCACAGCTTAGAAACTTTGATCCCACTCATTCCTTGCCTTCAAAAGGAATTCCTGTGGTGGGCTCAGGCCTGCCAGACCAACAGAGGATTGCCTTTCAACAAACCATCACCACGGATGCTTCAGACCAAGGTTGGGGAGCACACATAGAGGACAAATGTATCCAAGGCCTATGGTCTCAAGGACAGCTGCGCATACACATAAACCAAAAGGAAATGCTGGCAGTGATACACGCAATCGAGGCTTTCAACCTTTCCTTCATCAGGGCCACCTGCTAATAAGGACAGACAACACCACAGTTATGTGATACATAAACAAGCAAGGAGGCACACATTCCTACCCTCTATGCAGACTGGCCATGAATCTATGGGAACTTTGCTTGAAACTAAATATACAACTACAGTCCCAGTTCGTGCCAGGGAAAGACAATACACTGGCAGACAGCTTAAGCAGAACTACCCTGGATGCACACGAATGGATGCTGCACCCAGACATCTTCTTACTCATAACACAATCATGGGGAAGGCCGGAGATAGATCTGTTCGCCTCACCCCACAATCATCAACTGCAGACATTTTGCTCAAGGACATACCACCCACAAGCATGGAAGGTGGACACTCTCTCTTTCAGCTGGAAAGCTCGAAAAGTCTATGCTTTTCTACCACTCCCATTAATGTCCAAGGGTTTACTGAAGATCAGGGCAGAACAGCCAAGAGTGATTCTGATAGCTCCAGACTGGTCAAGGCAGCACTGGTACCCACTGTTGAAGAGCATGTCACAGACGAAACCGTGGCCTCTCCCCCTATGGCCACTTCTTCTAACGCAGAACAATTTCAGGATCCTGCATCCCAACCTGAAAACCTTGCAGCTAACCGCCTGGAGAATACCTTGACTCCTCCTCAGAATAGCTTATCCCAGAGAGTAAAGGACATTATTATGGAAGCTCGCCGGCCCTCCACAAGGAAGGCATACTCAGCAAAATGGAAAAGATTTCTCATTTGGAACACAACAAAAGGCCTAGATGTGACAGTGATGAGCATGGCTCATATACTGGAATACTTAGCAGAATTGTTCCACAATGGCCTGTCTTACTCTTCCATTAAGATACATGCCTCAGCAATTTCAGCAGAATACAATGTAAATCCACCTGTCTTCTCGCATCCTCTCTTAAGGCAATTTCTGAGAGGAATCAAAAACATCAATCCTCCAAGGAAACCACCTTTACCTACTTGGGACCTTAACTTTGTGCTGGAGAAACTAACACTTCCTCCCTTTGAACCAGCAGCATCGGCGGATCTACAGTTTCTGTCTTGGAAAACTGCATTCCTTCTGGCCATAACTTCAGCAAGAAGTGTATCCGAGTTACAAGCTTTAATGGCAGTGCAGCCGTTTCTTATTTTTCATTAAGACAGAGTTTCATTGAGAACCAATCCTACTTTAATGCCAAAGGTGGTATCCAGGGTATCCTTGAACCAGGCTATTCACTTGCCTACATTCTTCCCAAATCCACAAAATAAAGGGGAGAAACTTCTACACACTCTGGATATACACAGACAATTACGCTACTATTTGGACAGAACTAAAAGTTACAGAAAGACTGACCAACTGTTTGTAACATATGCTGCTGGAGCACAAGGAAAAGCAATTTCCAGACAATTTCAAAATGGATAGGGAATTGCATTCGTTTTTGTTACTCCTTTCATGGAAAGCCTGTTCCTGTAAACATTAGGCCTCATTCCACAAGAGCCACAGCCACCACTACAGCCTTCCTAAGAGGGGTGGCTACCAAGGACATTTTAGAAGCTGCTACATGGAGCTCCGTGCATACATTTGCCAAGCATTACAATTTACCTTTATACTCCAGATCTAGAGCAGGTTTTGCTACAGCAGTCCTGCAGGGTATCTTAACTACACCATCATTTTCTTAGTACCTCCACCCCCAGATTGGCTATGGTATTCTACCCATATGTTATGACTGCAGATGCATCCTTGAAGGACATAGTAGAGTTTTGTACCTACCATAAATGTAGATGGCCGATAGGTATGCATCTGCAGTCAGCTTTACCCTCCCTCCTTCCCCTCTGTGGTATTCCTAGGGTGCTTACCCCTCCATTAGCTAGCTGGGGGAATCTGTTATGGTGTATTTGTTTGTATGTATATATATATATATATATATATATATATATATATATATATATATATATATATATATATAATTTGTTTGTATATATTTTTACAATATGTTTGGAATTTATTGGCATTTATCCAAATTTAGCCTTCATAGAGGGCACCTGGCATCTGGGGCAAGAAAAACTGAGGAAAATGTCATCGGCTGATGTTTTTATACCCCAGGCGCTCTGACGTCGGGGAAAGTGCGACATCAGCCGAGGCCAGACCCAGACTTTGGAATCCAGCCGACCGAAGGGCTGCCTGAGGCAGGACAACCCATATGTTATGACTGCAGATGCATACCTATTGGACATCTACATTTATGGTAGGTACAAAACTGTACTTTCCTTTAACAACTCCTCCTGTAAAATGTGACAGATAATTCAGTGAATGTATAGCAGAAGTCGCAGAAGCATACACTCTTTCCATATCTGTCTAAAGCCCTAGACCTTCTATTAGGGGGATGGACAGATGAACTCTGCTTGGCTAGTTCCTTTTTTGTGGCTGCCGCAACAACCATGGCATCTACAGAAATCCCTTTAGACCAATGCTGCTTGTCGGGTGGTACACTTAAGATCCTGTCAGGGTGTTTGGGAATTGGATCACTGGTATCCGGCTCCTTCCAAGCTCAGTGGGAGACGAGGTCAATAAACTCATATGCCGGGGTCATACGTCTCAACTGTCCAGATTTTTGCCTCATATTTTTGGTCTGTTCCTCATAAAATTTGTGGTTTTCTGGCAAATCACTGGAATAATTTGAGGATTAAAGTAACTAAATAATGACATACATTTGAATTTTAGACCTCAAATCCTCCAGCGTTCCATATAGTGCGGCGCCTGAAACCCAAAATAGCATGCTCGCCTAACAGTGCAAAATATAGGCAAAATACAACTGTAATTATCTACAATTTGACACTCCAACAGCCTATCTTAATCTTCCTGGACAAGCCTGCCTCCCTGTTACCAACTAAGACAGTGCTAAACAAACTGCAATGTGGGAGAGTTCTGGTATCTCCGCTTATGGCCAAAACTGACTAACGTCTCTCTCCTGTGTCATGGTTTCTAGTGCATCTTAATCCCCCTGGACAAGCCTGCCTCCCTGTTGCCAACTAAGGCAGTGTTAAACAAACTACAATGCAGGAGAGTTCTGGTATCTCCGCTTATAGCCAAAACTGACTAATGTCTCTCTCCTGTGTCAAGGTTTCTAGTGCATGTATGTACTTTAATTGCTCATCAACTTAATGTAATACCAAAGTAAACACTGCCGCTAATTATTTTGACTCTGCTCTGGACGAGCACGCTACCAAGCATCCCCCTATTTCAGCCCCTTGCCATAGCACCAGCGGTTCTTTATTTGCTGCTCTCATCCTGCCACATTTAAGCTTTACATAATTTAAATCTCCACTGTTTTACATCCTAGCCACTAGACAAGTGCCTAACTCCACATTTTAGTATTACCAGGTGTAGCCTACCTTTTCACTCCTGGCCAGTTACTGTTTTTCTTTTTCTTGGGATATTGATACTGGCTACTCTCCGGTGGTTCTAAGAGCTCCTAGATAGATTGTTTTTTTCTGATATTTTACTGCTGCCCGTTTCATCCCCCTAGGGGTATTACATTGAAACTGCAGCTCTAGTAAATTTCCCTCACCTGCACAGGATTTAGCTCACCTCTACGTCCGGTGAGAGGTGATAAGTATACCAAGCAATTAGCACGTCATTTTTAAATCTCCAGCATCTCATAGAGTGCTGCTCCTGAGCCCCAAAATAGCATCCTCACCTAACAGAGCAAAATATAGGCAAAATACAACTGTAATTATCTACAATTTCACACTGCAACAGCCTATGTAAGTAAAATTGCTGTAAAATGCCAAATCGATAGCTATTTCTCAGCTGCAATTACTGTTTTTTTCATCTAAATCCCATGCTGTATATGTTTCTTATGGTGTTTTAGGTTAAATCGACAGAGCGATTTTTAGTACTTGCTGCACTGTATAGCTGTGTCTTACGTATTTCATGGTCTATCGGACAATGATATACAAACCATAAAACATTGTGTTAAACACAGCTGCATCTGATAAGATTCTTTTGTTGCCCGGCTCACAGATAGCATAGTGAATGTGTAAACAGCATAGACCCTGCTCTATATTGATATAATGACACCTTGAGCAGTCTGAATTGCATTTAAACATGGTTACAATGACTTGTGTTTAATGACCGTGCTCTGTATTGATGTGTAGGATATTACGAGCAGTCCAAAACTGCATATTACCAAGATTACTAGACTTGTGAAAACAACCCTGCTCTGTATTGATGTAAGGAAAACTCGAGCAGTCAGAAATTGTGTTTTAACATGGATACTAGACTTTGTGTTAATGGACCCTGCTCTGTAGTGATGTAAAGAAAGCAGCAGTCAGGAATTACATGAAAAAGAGCCTACTAGACATGTTTTTAAGACTATAGACCATATAATTTGTGAACTTAAGTAAGGCTGATGTTTCTATACATTGGTTTTCCCCTTGCCTAGCAACCTAGGTCTAGATCTCCAGTAAACTCTTCTGGTACTTAATAGTCTTTAGCCTTGATACCTGCAACTTATAGTTTCTCCCTATCTTTCTCTTTATTTTCAGCTTAATCCCCCTGGACAAGCCTGCCTCCCTCTTACCAACTAAGACAGTGTTAAACAAACTGCAATCTGGGAGAGTTTTGGTATCTCTGCTTATGGCCAAAGCTGACTAACGTCTCCCTCCTGTGTCATGGTTTGTAGTGCATGTATGTACTTTAATTACTCACCAACTTGCTGTAATGCTAAAGTAAACACTACCACTAATTATTTTGACTCTGCTCTGGGCAAGCACGCTAACAGGCATCTCCCTATTTCAACCCCTTGCCATAGCACCAGCGGTTCTTTATTTGCTGCTGTTATCCTGCCACATTTAAGCTTTACTTAATTTAAATCTCCACTGTTTTACATCCTAGCCACTAGACAAGTGCCTAACTCCACGTTATAATATTACCAGCTGTAGCCTACCTTTTCACTCCTGGCTAATATCCATTACTGTTTTTATTGGGATATTGATACTGGTTACTCTCTGGTGGTTCTAAGGGCTGCTAGATAGATTGTTTTTTTCTGATATTTTACTGCTGCCCATTTCATCCCCATTTTATCCTGTTTCATTCACCCTTCTATGCTTGGGCTCACTCCACTCCTCTAACCTACCCCAATTTCCACCCATCCCCACATACTCTACATTTATTCTAAAGCCAATTACTCTTCACACCCAATCCATCACAGTCATACTGCACTCTCAGACACACATCACAACTTACCCCACCTCCTAGGCAACACACACCCTTTTCTATTACAGATATCCTCCCCAAACCCCACCCCTATACCACTCTCTTCAGTACACTTTAAACTCGGTCCAACCTACTTTTATTACCTTCCTCCATCTATCCCCCTCACCATGCCAACTAATCTAATAATTAGAAAGAACCAAAAAAAAACAAACTATGAACTGATAAAAAAGCGGATCGCACGCAATAAGAGAGCTGGAACACAGGTTTAATACACCACAGAATAAAAGACAAATACACGTAAGCGCTTTCGGCAGGTTCAAATAACCCGCCTTCATCAGACAACAGCTGGGTTACAAAAGAAGTATCTTATACTACATAATTAATTACATTAAACCAATCAAACTGAAGTGCATTGTTACATTGTAGAAAAAAACCATGACAACCTTAAAGAACTCCATCTCTAGTTAAGAATTGCTAAACTATTAAACTATAAATACATCATTAAAAAGCCGATCATTGCTGGAATGAATTTATGCTTCAAATGAAAGCTAATATTTCCATATTACAATCCAGACGATTATATATAGGATATTTTAAAATTACTTTTAAATAAAGAATATAATTCACTTGTTGCTTTACCGCATGACAGGACGAAGCTGATGAACTGTCAAAAACTTGAGACAAGGTGTAACTTATGCATGTTATTAAAGTACAACCAACCGGAGCATGTGGGATGATTTATAATGTGACTATGTTAATTGATGTCACTTATATTTACAAAGTATGTAGGTAAAAATTATTTAAAAAATGATGCTTATAAAATGCAGAAAATACATGTTATAAAGTTTAAATCGAACTAGAATAAGTGGAAAACCATATTGTGCCACCTACTATGATGGAAAATAGGCAAAATGGAAACTCTAGAATATATGCTACTGATAGAGTGTAAATGCATACATGTCAATAAACCATACATTCGAATATCAAATGTCATATAATTGGTATATTCTACACATGAAAGCAATATATACTAAAAAATATGTACATATATATATTTATACAAAGGGTATGTATATTTATTTATACAAAGGGTATGTATATTTATACCGAAGAGTTGTTTAAACCAATATATAAAGGATATATATGTAAGAATGTATATACACAACTTTATAATATGTATTTTCTGCATTTTATAAGCATCATTTTTTAAATAATTTTTACCTACATACTTTGTAAATATAAGTGACATCAATTAACATAGTCACATTATAAATCATCCCACATGCTCCGGTTGGTTGTACTTTAATAACATGCATAAGTTACACCTTGTCTCAAGTTTTTGACAGTTCATCAGCTTCGTCCTGTCATGCGGTAAAGCAACAAGTGAATTATATTCTTTATTTAAAAGTAATTTTAAAATATCCTATATATAATCGTCTGGATTGTAATATGGAAATATTAGCTTTCATTTGAAGCATAAATTCATTCCAGCAATGATCGGCTTTTTAATGATGTATTTATAGTTTAATAGTTTAGCAATTCTTAACTAAAGATGGAGTTCTTTAAGGTTGTCATGGTTTTTTTCTACAATGTAACAATGCACTTCAGTTTGATTGGTTTAATGTAATTAATTATGTAGTATAAGATACTTCTTTTGTAACCCAGCTGTTGTCTGATGAAGGCGGGTTATTTGAACCTGCCGAAAGCGCTTACGTGTATTTGTCTTTTATTCTGTGGAGTATTAAACCTGTGTTCCAGCTCTCTTATTGCGTGCGATCCGCTTTTTTAACAGTTCATAATCTAATAATTACATCATCTCTGCTACTACTCATTACCCTCGCATCTTACCAGACTAACATTCAATATCCTAAATTAACACCCACCTCCTCCAGTAACTATAACTCTAACTCAGTCAAATAATTTCATACCATATCTCCCTCACTTCATAACACCAATATCTCCCACTTTTTATGTTATAGAATATTCCAGATATCTCTCACCCATAGTATCAGACTTGTAAACTCGCACATACCAAAAAAATATGTTTTGCCAAAACCCAACTCAAAACCTGCCATTCTCCTACAAGCAGGTGATAGCCACCCTAACCCTGGGCCTACCCCTAGGTCTACCACACCCTCCCCAGCCCTAAAAATCCACCTTTCAACCCAATTACCTAATACTCCAACAGACAACATACACCCATCTTCCACTCCCCACATTTCTAAAAATCTATCCATAAACACTATCAACATTCAAAGCCTTCTGAATAAAATCACTGACCTTCATGCTTGGATCTCACACTATTCCCCACACCTACTTGTTCTAACAGAAACCTAGCTCAAACCCCATATTCAAAACTCTATTATCTTACCCCCAGGCTACAACATCTATCTGCTAGATAGGACCTAAAACAAGGTGGAGGTGTAGCAATTCTATACTCTCAGCACCTCTCCCTCTTTCCCATCTAGATAACCCTGCCAGATTTTCACCCTGCAGAAATCCTAATATTAAACTTTCACCTTAACCACAACAAGCTTGCTGTATATATTCCCCCTGGCAAGCATTTCCAAATTCTTGAAAATATACTTTCCTGGCTCCCTTTAAACCTACCCTATGAAACTATACCACTGGGAGATGTAAATATTGATTGGAAGTCTTTAGAGGCCCTTTCCCCAGTCCAAAGCATCAACTTGTTTGGCTTCACGCAACTTATCTCCATCCCCACTAGACTATGCAAACACTCAAATCAAGGCACAATAATTGACTGGATCTCATGCAATAACCCCCAACTCTACCACAACTGCACTACACTTCCTGATGCCCTAAGTGACCACCTATCCATCTCTATTCAGAGATACACACCCCAACAACAAAAAATTAGAAGTTATGTACCTACCATAACGTTCCACGTTAGTTGTCTTCTCTCACCTTCTTTCTTGCTGGATGGGTTCGGAGACAATCCTCGGCTCCGACTCGGCACTTGCTAAGCTCGAGAATCACTTTTACCAGCTCGAGGCAGCCCTATATCCCATGATGCAAGGCGGTAATTACCCAGATCTCGTTTGGTATCTAGAGGAAAACTGCCCGCAATCTTTCCACAAGGAAAGCAGAAGAATTAACCTGAGAAGACTGTAAGGGGAACCAGGTAACAGAGATCCCGAGCTAACTGGTGTCCGAGGGAGAACAATCTCCCAGAGAAAAAGGGGAAAAATCAAGGTCTGTCCAGGCTAGGGGGACAGGAGGGAGGGACGCAAGAAAGAAGGCGAGAGAAGACAACTAACATGGAACATTATGGTAGGTACATAACTTCTAAATGTTAAGTTGTCAATCTCGCCTTCATTCTTGCTGGATGGGACCGCGTCCCTAGCACCCCTATCCTGGGAGGCTCAATGGAACAGACTCTTGAGAACTGTGGAACCAAAACTTGCCCTGTTCCTGGAGGCCAAATCCAATTTGTAATGAGAAACGAAGGTATGAGGAGTGGCCCAAGTGGCTGCTGCACAAATAATGTCCAAGGGTAGTCTAGCCTGAAAGGCTGTAGATGTGGCTAGACCTCTATTAGAATGCACTTTAGGTTTTGAGATCAGCTGTTTGCCCCTCAGCTGATAAATGTCAGAAATGGTGGAAGATAGCCATCTGGATAAGGTTACTTTAGAAACAGGAAGACCTTTCCTATTTTCATATTTTCAGCATAAGAAAGAAAAAGCTGATCAGATTTTCTAAATTGCTTTGTTCTGTCCAAATAATATCTGAGTTGGCGATGAACATCTAGGCAATGCAGTTTTTGTTCTGCCCTGTTAGAATAACTGGGAAAAAATACAGGAAGGTCAATGGATTGATTTAAATTTGTTTTAGAAGCAACCTTGGGCAAAAAGGATGGATTGGTTCTTAAGGATACTCTATCCTTGTGGAAGACCAAGTAAGGGGGACGAACACAGAGGGCATGTAGTTCCGACACTCTCCTAGCCGAAGTAATAGCAAGTAGAAAGAGTGTCTTCCAAGAAAGACATTTTAATGAGCATGTAGCAGCCGGTTCGAAAGGGGGAAGTATCAAGGATGCCAACACTAAATTTAGGTCCCACTGTGGTGGAGGATCCCTAACAGGGGGCTTAAGTAGGAACACCACTTTGAGAAAGGCTTTACACAGTTTGTGAGACATAATATTCTGGTCTGCAAATCCTACATGGAAATTAGAGATTGCTGCCAATTGGACTTTAACTGTGGAAGAAGAAGAAGAACCGGAGTGAAATATTTCAGCAAGAAAGTCCAAGACCGATTGAATAGGGGCAGTAAAAGGGTCTCTGTTCTTAGACTTTGCCCAAAAAGAGAAACGTTTCCATTTGCTAGAGTAAAACCTCCTGGTAGAGGACTTTAGAGAAGCTACTATTATATCTCTAACAGGGTTAGAGATCATAGGAAGCCTGGCTAAGGAAGGAAGTGGAGCAACCAAGCAGTGAGGTTGAGGGAACGAATTGATTGGTGCAGTTGACCCGACTGGTGGGTCAGAAGATCTGGAACTGGATCCAGATGCCAAGGCTGCACCATGAGATGGCAATGAAGGAATGGGAACCAAATTTGTCGAGGCCAGTAAGGGGCAATGAGAATCATTTTGGCTCTCAAGACGGTAGCTTTCTGGAGTACTTGTGGTATCAACGGAAAGGGGGGAAAAGCATAAAGAAGTCCCCGGGGCCAATCTTGGGTAAGAGCATCTCTGGGGGGATGGCCCGGAAGTGGAAAGAGAGAGAAGAAGTCTGGGCATTTGCTGTTTTGGGGTGTAGCAAAAAGGTCGCAGCATGGGCGGCCCCACTTCTGAAAAATCTCCTCCACTATTTATTGCTTGAGAGACCACTCGTGAGGCATGAGTATAGCTCTGCTCAATCTGTCCACTATTATGTTGGTTTTCCCGGGGATATGCATTGCTGCCAGAAACCGATGAGAGGAGATCGCCCATTGCCAAAGTCTGAGAGCTTCTCGACACAAGGGATAGGACTTGGTTCCACCCTGCTTGTTGATGTACCACACCACGGACATGTTGTCCGTGTGAACTGCAGCAGTTCCTAAGGGAAGAAAGTCATTGAGGGCTTGCAACGTTAAAAGCACTGCTCTCATCTCTAGGACATTTATGTGCAGGTGGTATTCGAACGGTTGCCACGTGCCATGAACCATCCTGCCCTGATAATGCCCCCCCACCTGATCAGGGAGGCATCCGAAGTGACCGTGGCTACCGGGGCCGGGGGGACAAATGGTCTGCCCAGATGGACTAGGGGAGAAGAAGTCCACCAGGATAGATGGTTCTTGCAGGTTTGTGTCACCAGGATCTTGTGACGCATGGGAAGCTGCTGGAAGGACCATTGGGTGAACAACATCCATTGTAGGAGACGCATGTAAAAACAGGCCAGAGGAAGAAGTGTGATGGCAGCTGCCATGAGGCCCAACACTTTCAGGACCAACCTGGCTTGTACCCTTTTGCTGGAAAGGATAATCCGAACGTGGTTTTGGATATCTAGAATTCTTTGACTTGTTAGGTTTGCTGACATCCGAGTAGTGTTTAAATCTGCGCCTATAAAGGTAATAGATTGGCAGGGCGATAAGGAAGACTTTTTGAAGTTGACCAAAATTCCTAACTGACCGCAGAGACATAGAGTATAATCTCTGGCTTGGAGAAGTTGATGCCTGGTGGTGGCTGAGAGGAGCCAGTCGTCGAGATATGGAAACACCTGGGATCCTTGATGTCTCAGGTGAGCCGTGACCGCTGCCATGGATTTGGTGAACACTTTGGGGGCTGTAGTGAGACCAAAGGGCAGGGCTCTGAATTGAAAATGACTGGTCCCCAGCCGAAAGCGGAGAAACCCTCTGGAGCGTCTATGGATTTTTATGTGATAGTACGCATCCTGAAGGTCTATGGAGCACATCCAGTTGTTTTTGCCCAGAAAGGGCAAAATCGATTGAAGTGTGACCATCCGAAATCTTGTCTTTTTGACAGACTTGTTCAGTCTGCTGAGATCTAATATTGGTCTCCAGTCTCCCGTCTTTTTGGGAACCAAAAAGGTCCTTGAGTAGATTCCGGACTCTAATTGATCTGTTGGAACTGGTTGGATGGCCCCTTTTTTTAGAAGCTTTGATACCTCTAGCTTCGCAATTTTCCTTAGACCGGGTGGAACGTCTGGAAGGGAACCTTTTTGAGGGAAGGGGCTTTCCTCGAAGGGGATCTTGTAACCCTCGGACATGATCGACTGTACCCATCTGTCTTGAGAGAGGGAAAGCCAGGCTTCTGGGTACAGTGATAATCTCCCCCCGACTGCCTCCAAGGGTGGGCAGTCGGGCAACACCTCAGGGATGCTGGAAGGGCTTGTCAGAGAGAGGCTCTCTGCTGCCCTGGTTCTGCGGACCTCCTCTGCCCCTAGGGCGGCGTCTATTGTTATTACTTCCTCTGCCTCTGGGGGTAAACTGACCACGTGCATCAGGTGTGACTCCCTGAGATTTTCGGAACCACATTTTCCCTCCCTTCTGACCTTTGGGGTAAGGTCTAGAAGGGGTGGAGAAACGGACTCCTACGGCAGAAAGAGTCTTGCCATCTTGCTCACACCTGGTTAATGTGTCCTTCACCTGAGGCCCAAACAAAGTAGTGCCATCAAAGGGAGAATTTGTGAAGGATGCCTTAAAGGGGTCTGCGAAATTGCAAAGCCGCATCCAGGACTGACGTCTAAGAGCCACTCCTGTGCCTGCGGCTCTACTCGCCCCATCAGCTGCATAAGAAATGAGCCGCATGGAGGAGTTAGTTATGGAATTTAGGATTCCAAGCTGAGAGGCAATCTTCTCTTGAGCCCCAGCAGCTGACGGATCCTGTACTACCTCACCCAATTCTTTGAGGATCTCTCTTTGAAGTCGGGTGAAGTGACATAAATAATTCAGCGGACGCATAGCAAAGGTCACTGAGGAAAACATCCGCTTACCATACCTGTCCATGGTCCTAGACTCCTTGTTAGGTGGATGGACTGGTACGGAAGGATCTGCAAGTTCCTTTTTGGTGGCGGCTGCCACCACCATGGCATCAGCCGGAACACCTTTCGTAAGAAACTGTTTCTCAGTGGGGGCCGTGATAAATTTAGAAGGCCTCCTGGGGACTGGTTCCACAGAATCAGGAGATGCCCACACCTTTCAAGCTATCACCTCCATGAGGGGGTCGAAAGGCAGAGACACCCAGGAGGTGGAGGGTCGAGATCCAAAAGCCTCCAGGTATACCAACTCATCCTCGGAGGGATTAATGGAGGGCCAGTTTCCCCTCTGTTTTAGGAGTTCTAGGATGTCTGAAAAGGAGACATCCTCAAAGGGGGATCTTGGGGACCCCTCCGACTCATCTAAGTCGGTATCCGATGTCGTAGACTCAGGGGAGTCTAAGTGCTTCCTCTTGCAGGTCCTCTTACGTGGGGGCTCTCCTGAAGGATCAGGAGAAACCTCGGAAGAGGAAGTTCTTCCCAGTGGGGAAACCTGGGGTGATGGATCTCTGGGTCCAGGAGCAAGAGAGTGGGAAGAGACATCTACAGGCACCGTAGAGGGAGGAGCTAAAGGAACCGACTACTGACTAAGCTCAAGGGCTAGCACACTCCTCATCACCTCGAAGGCTCCCCTCCCAGGGAGGACCGAGAGATCCCGCTCCGAAGAAACCGGGATCCCCGGCCCCACCAAAAAGGAAGGCTCCGAAGCAGATGTCGGTGCCGAGCTCACCAAGGCCGAAGCTCCAAGAGGGAGAACGGGGTCGGACAAGGGTCCGATGCCACTCACCCCCTCGGAACCGACCAGGGAAGCCCGATGACTGGATTCCTCCAAGGATGGTCTCAAGGAGGAGATAGGAGTCTAAGATGACGGAGCCGAAAGGTGTGGTATCTGCTCCGAAGCCGCAACAGTCACGGTACCAATAATCTCTGGCTCCGAGCTCTGAAGGAGAGTCGAAGGAGGAATCTCAGGAGGGTGTGGAATAGCGGTCGTCTGCTGAGACGGGCTATGGAGCATCTGGGCCAATGCCTGTGATTTTAGTACTCTACTCACCACTCTCTCCAAATCATGGTCTGAGAGCCTGGAAGACCTTGACGATCGGCTCCGATGGCTCCGCTCTGAAAGTAAGGGGGAGGCCGGAGCCAAGTGGATAGACTCCAGTGAAGGAGATCTAGACCTCTTCCTCGACAGAGCCATCGGAGCCGATGAACCTTCGGTCCCAGTTGGAGCCAACAGCTTGTCGGCTCCGAGCTGAAGTAGAGACATTTCGGCTCCAGCCAGAGCCGAAACATGCTTCGAAGCTAGGGTATCGGCTCCAGCCGGAGCTGACACAGGTGCCAAAGCCAGGGTATTGGTGCCGATCGGCGCCAGTACTGAAACTTCCAAGAAGGAAGAATCGGCTCCAGATGGAGCTGATATCGACTCTGGAGGAGTCGGAACCAAGGCCACAGACTTGGACACCGAAGCCTGGGTCTTGGATGGCTTAGAGGGCTTCCCGGAACTGACCTTAGCCGGGGAGCTCTCAGGCTTAAGGAGACCCCTAAGGATCAACTTGTTTCTACGTTCCTGCAGGACCCTCTGGCTGAAAGAATGACAAATAGCACAGGAGTCCTGCAGGTGTAGGGGTCCCAGGCAATAAATACAAGAAGTGTGACCGTCTGTCAGAGACATCTTCTGACAGCATGAGTCACACTTCTTAAAACCCGAGACCCAAGTGTCTTTTGACATGACCGAGTCGGACACTAACACACACACACTCAGTCCTTAATTACACTAAATAAAACAAAAGCACAGACACACCTACACAAAAAATCCTGACAGGAAATTGTTGGGATGGGAAGGCCTAAGGCCTGACTGACAGAAAAAAATATAAAGGGGGTCGAGGAACTAACGGGAATAGGGTCTAAGTGAATCGGGAACAACTAACTATAACAGGGAATAAATTTCTAAAACTATGGTGGTTGAATCTCTTGAAAAAGAGAAAAGAAATTTCACTTACCAGGAGCTGGTAAAAAAGGTGACCTCATGAGCGAAGCGGCAAACGAGATCTGGGTAATTACCGCCTTGCATCATGGGATATAGGGCTGCCTCGAGCTGGTAAAAGTGATTCTCGAGCTTAGCAAGTGCCAAGTCGGAGCCAAGGATCGGCTCTGAACCCATCCAGCAAGAATGAAGGCGAGATTGACAACATAACATCCCACCTTTACAAAATATGTCGTAGACTCATAAACTTCTGCCCCCCCCCCCCCCTCACTCTCAAGGACAGTCTCTCTGCCATTAATTGGTCTATCCTGCACTCTCTTCCTCTTGAAAATGCATTACTTGAATTTGACCACATCTTCATAAACACCCTTCACACTATTGCCCCCCACGTAAAATAAGAATCAAGTCAAATTATGCCCCCTGGCTCAGTAAAGGCATCCATAAACTAATGCTCAAAAAAGACAAAGCCTGGAAAACTTGGATTAAAAGTAAGTTCCCCTCTATTTAAGGAACTTCGGAATCATACCAAGAAACAAGTATACAATGATAAAAAGACCTACTATACTAACACATAGGCCACCACTCAATCAAACCCCACAGATTTCTGGAGAAGTATTAACTCTATCCTCCACCCTGGTAAACCTCAAACACAAAATCCCTATCCAAACCACCCCATACAGGAAATAGCCTCTCTCCTCAATCAATTTTCATAGACACCATAACTAAGTTAACCAACACAAACCAGACTCATCAAGAAAAGCCTCCCCAAACTTCAAACAACATACAGGTTTCTCCCTCAACCCTGTATTCACTTTCCATATAAAGTCCCTGCTTCTGAAACTAAAACCCTGCTCTCCCTCTGCTGATATGCTTCCTCCTCAAGTCCTCAAACTTGCAGCAGACTCAATCACCTACCCAGTCTCGATTCTCATTAATCGATCTATTAAAGAAGCTACTGTACCCAAATTCTGGAAAACCTTCTATGTAATCCCCCTTCACAAGGGTGGCAACTCCAACAATCCCACTAACTACAGGCCTATAGCTATACTTTCCCCACTAAGATTCTAGAGAAATGCATTCACACCCAAATACTTAACTTCCTCCTCCAAAACAACCTCCTTGCCTCCACCCAATATGGTTTCTGGCCCCACCACAGTACCTCTACAGCCCTTCTGTCCTTTACCCACTCCATAGCTGAAAACAGAAACAACAATAATCTAGTCTCATGTCTCTTTCTGGACTTATCTAAGGCATTTGACACAGTATCACACCCTAAACTTCTGACTAAACTATCTAACATTAACCTGTCCAGCTCTACTCTCTCTTGGTTTTCTAGTTATCTCACTGATCAGCATCAATCTGTCAGATGGCAAGCATCCTGCTCTTCTTTCCTACCTGTGTACACAGGGGTACCTCAAGGCTCTATTCTGGGATCTCTTCTCTTCAACATATTTATAAATGATCTCTACTCAGCATCCCCCTCTCTACCATCATACAGTATGCAGACGACTCCACTGTGATTACTTCCTCCAACTGTATCTCACAACTTCAGACACACACTCAACAATCTTTCCTTCTTGTTGAAAAATGGCTAAATGATAACCAGCTTATCTTAAACCCCCAAAAAACTAAGCTACTCCTCGTTCTCCCCCAATATAATGACCACCTTAAGACTACCTTCTCAATCTCTTCACAGAACAATACCACCATAATTGTAAACACAAACACCAAACTTCTGGACATGATCATTGATGACCAGCTAAAATTTGACATGCATTTACACCAAGAAATCAAAAAAAACTAACTAAAAGCTGGGCCTGCTCTACTGCAACTCTAAATTCCTCTCTGCTGAATCCAGGCATTCCCTTGCACAAGCATATCTCCTTCCCAGCCTCCTTTATGGATCACCTGTACTCACCAACCTCCAATCTTGTGTACTCTTCAAGTTAGAACAAACTTATAATAAAATTGCCAAATTTGCAGCCAACTTACCCAATCCTATCCACCATTGCATAGCCTTACACAAGCTACAATGGCTTGAATTCCAACTTCTAACACTATTCCAACTACAACTAACCCATCTCATACTAAATAAACCCACTGCCTGTCCTGCTCTCACCAACTTAGTTTCCTACTATTTCCCCCCTCACTCTCTTCACAGTTCTGAGAAGCTCCTTCTTGAAACATGTACCCCAAAAATTAACATAGGCAATCTCCTTTACACATCATCTATAACTAAAATCTGGAACAATCTCCCCTGAAATCTATGAAACATCACACAAACTAACAGCTTTAAAATGCAACTAAAACACTTCCTCCACAACAGTTGGTTATGCCCTTGTCAGCATCCAACCTGACCACTCACTGTCTCTACCTAATTTACCTAATCTCAAAAAATCCTGACTGCTGCTAATACCATAGTTCCCATTGCTATTTATTTTTTCTTTCTTTCTTTTTCCTTGTCAAATCATACATTATCCTTCTTACGTAACATCTCTGTATATATCAATAATCATGCTTACTACACTTTTTTGTCTTGCTTATTATACTCTGTAATTTAATTGCTACACTAATCTGTGTAAAATGTTTAATATTACTGTTGGAGCTTTTCTCCTTGGGTCTCCACTGAAAATGGGCTTGTGCTCAGCTGGACCAACCTGGTCAACAAATGTGAAATAAATAAATAAAATAAATAAAAATCCTTCAGAAAATGTGTGTTAACACAAACCTTGTTACTCTAGCAACTGTCTAAGTTTGTAGAAGCAATATTTAAAATCTCTCCCTATTTTTGGGCCTCCCCCCCCCATTTTGTCAGCCTTTGTCCAGATTTCTTCTACTAAGAAGTTGAGAAGTATGTGGGGGGGGGGGGTAAACCAACATGTAAATGGGCTAGACCCGAATTTTATTTTATTTATTTTACATTTGTTAACCGGGCTAGTCTAGCTGGATATATGTCCATTTTCAGTAGAGGCCCGGGGAGAAAAGCTCCTCACATAAATCAATTACAAAGAGACATAATAAAAAAGTACAGTAAGAATATGCATTTAGTAATAAGCATAACAAAATACCTAAGGCACACCAAAAATATACTAGTTCAGTAGAAGCATCACAATTACAAAGCTAAAGATTAGCAAATTGTTTTAGATAGTCCGTTGGAGAGAAAGAATTAGTACAGGACATACGAAGGGATTAATGGAGAAATAAAAGGGAGGAGAAGAGTGAGAAGCAATGGTCTAGTAAGGAGAAGAAGTAATAAGATGGAAAAGAGGACAGGGGAGAGAAAAAGGAGGAGTGGGTCAGAGCATAAGAGGGGAGCAGCAGGGCGGTAAGAAGAAAGTATATGTATAGCTAATAAGTACAGTGAATAGTTATAGTAGAGTAGGTGGAATGAAGAAGCTTAGTCAGGAGTCCAACAGGAACAAAGCCAGTGATTTTGGAAGTGCAGTTTGATTTTTTGTTTGAAGAGTGGTAAGGAGGGGATTAGAGTGATATCAGTGGGTAGCTGATTCCATGTCCTACCTACAGTATTGGTGAACAGAGAGTCACCAGCTAAGTTATGGGATTTTACAGATTTGGTCATGAGTTTAGAAGAAGATCGAAGGGAGGTAAGATTATTATAAGGTATTAAAAGTTGAGAAAGTATAGGGGTGTTGTCAGGTTGGTAAAGTATCTTGTGAGCAATGGTAAGTTGTGAGATCATAAGGCAGTTTTGTAGCTCAAGCCAGCCTAGGAGGCTTCCAAAAACACAGATTCCTCCTGAGAGGGGCTCTGGGAAGATCATCCACCTTTTTGGCATAAGATTTCTAAAATGTCTCCAAATGAGATGTCTTCTGGTGGAGATCTGGGGGTCCCTTCACCTTCAGTTTCCTCTGTCAATGATTCCTGAGGGGAATCCAAGTGCCTCCTTTTGCACATTTGTTTCTGAGGGACCTTTCAGTGGGGCTATTCTGGAGAAGTATCTGAAGAAAGGGGCTATTCTGGAGAAGTATCTGAAGAAAGGGGAAGTCCCTGAACTGGGGCTGTCTGGAAGCTCTAATGGGCTGGCTGTACTTGTGGAATAAGATGGTGAAACTTGGCACTCAAATTCTGAGAAGGAATGGGAATAGGATCCGAAGAGGTGATAGCTGAAGAATCCCCCTGATAGGAAAAAACCTTTCCACTACCTCTAATGCAGAAAGGCTGCGTGAAGTACAAATCAGCCTACCTGGAGCTGAAGCTCTTGGCTCAACCAATACTCCACTCCTCCTAGGTTCCATACCCGAGGTAGGAATCAGACCCGAGCTGTTTAACACTGAGGCACTGAGGGTAACTGACATCTCTGAAACTCTTGGAGTCAGTCATCCCCCCGGACCTGACACCAATGCTTCAGCTCCGAGATCTGTTCTGCTATGAAGTGCTCAGAACTGATCGGATAAGGAGAACATTTGGAGTCCAGGAAGGAAGCATCCTAGGATCCAACACCTCGACACTTGGGATCTTTGGATCTGACAGCTGCAAAATCTCTGGTTGGATCATAGATGAAGTCACTAAAGGGAGTGCTGAAGACTGTAGACTCGCATATCTAATGAGGGACAGAGCCTGAAGGACCCCCATCTGGATCTGAATTTTAAGGAACTTTATCATCATATCCACATCATGCTCTGAAAGGCTGTGGGAAGACCTGATGGAGGAGAAGGCTGAGGCAGGACGAGAACTCTTCATGAGGAAAGGTGATATTAATCTTAGAGAAACCAGCTCCCGCGAGAAGCAGAGACACCGGATCCGAGGAGATGTAAATGGATGTGTGGATGGAACCACCAAAGTCAGATCTGAGGTCTTTTTCACTTTAGAGGCAGTCAGATCTGAAGAGGTTGGATCCGAGACCTTTCTTTGTTTTGAAGGTAGCTCTAAACTCTGAGCTGAGGAAGAAGAATGAACAGGGAGCATTTTCTAGACTTCCTGGTCTCTGATGTTTTATGACTTCTTGAGTGGGTTTGAGCCCCTGAAGTAGAAGGAACTGCAGTAGAAGAATCTGGTAACAATCCTTTCAATATAAGCTTGTTACACCTATCACCGACTACCCTGGCATTAAAATACCTTACAGATTTCATAGGAAATCTGGAAGTGAGCAGCACCTAAAGAATACACACACTCCCTGTGGTCATCAGAAGTGGATATCTTATGTCCACAGGAAGTGCGTGTCTTGAATCTGGTAGGTTTGTCTGCCATGCCGGAAAAAAAAATTACAACAAGCTAAGCAGCAAACACACTTACAAGTATTTTAATACAAGCCAACAGGGTTATACAGAAAAGTTTGGGGGGGGGAAGAAAAATACCAACAGTGGTATAAGAGAACTACCTCAGAAGAGGTAAGAAAGGGGAAAGCCTACAAATGATGGTAGAGAAAAATCTATGCCAGTAGTAAAAAAGGTCCTGACAAAATTTACACTAGCCTTAAAGATAGAGGAAAGCAAGTAAATACTGAAAAGGTTTAGAAACAAAGATTACAAAAAATATTTTCACTCACAATAAAATCCCAGCTTGATGGTGTGAAATCCTAACCAATCGCTAGAGCAACACATGAGATCTGAGGTAAAGCAGTAATGAATGGCATTATGGGTAAAGGGAGGAGCTTGAGAGCCAGATCATAGACTGCAAAAAAAGTGGCTGAGTTGGATTCGAACCCATTCGTTGAGGAACAAATGAAAATGACAACATTAGATCTTCAGTCTTTAATGTACAGACAGCCTTTTTTAGTTTTCCTCAGGACAGAATGCCCCTCTATACCAAACCCTCTTTTATGCCAAAGGAAGCATGGAGCTGTCTCTTAATTAGGTCATACACTTACCATGCATAAGACAATTAAAATGTTTGTGAAAGGCTAACTAACTGAAATTAATTCTGACTGGCAAAGAAAAGGGAAGCTAACCAATAAAAAAAAAAAAACTTTACAAATGGCTTTCTCATTGCATTTCCTAATATTACACATGCTTTTTTGGGTCAGCACACAAGTTATTCAGAAGGCTACCACATGGACCTCTAGCCACATATTCTCAAGGCATTACCTTCTGGGGGTAGCTTCATGGACCAGGGCTGGATTTGCTTCTGCTATCTTGCAAGATCTCTAACTACCTATCACCAGCCAACCACCCTATAACTTCATACTTTGGGAATCCTTCCAAAATTCAAGACTGCAATAGTGAATAGAAGGATAAACATAGGGCAGTTGTGTTAAGAACTTGCCATAAAAGCAGATGTTCAAATATATTCACAGTTACAGCCTGATTCCCCCATCCCACATTTGTTCTTTCCCATTCTTTGGTACCTTGGGATGGGGTGGCTTCCTAGTCCATTTTACCCATATTTTCCTCTCACTACCATACCATGCCCCTCTTCCTTTTACCCAACCTTACTTTCCTGAGGAGGAGACTGGAGACCTTTGGGTGGAACTGGGTAAGGGGCTGTTGCCATCTGGTCCAATAGACCTTTGATGCTATGGTCTTCTACTTGGCCAGAACAAAAAGTACTGAATATGGTGTCAGCCAAACATGCCTGTCATGCCACGGATACCTATGAGTAGTGGTCGGAGGTTAGAGCTTTGGAAGTCAGGCAAACCAATTGGGCTACCTGCAGACAGAAATACTTGAAGTCAGGACTGCAACATTAAATATTCTCAAATGTCTACATCTGTGGTAAATTGGTAAGATAGCTGTACTTTCCATTGAAGCCAAAGAAGGTGGATAATGGTATTGACAGCAGCATGGATGCTACTGTAGCCCAGTTAAATGTGAGTGACATTGGATGTAACAGTACTAGAAATAATAAAGATGATTCTTTGACTTGTTTACTTAATAATTTGGTAGATGAAATGAGTATAAAAAACATAGTTAAGAATAATTGGATGTTTTTGATGAATTTTCCAGAAATAAATAAGAGGAAATAGTCCGATTTTTGTGACTAAAAGGGGGAAATCCCTGAAGGAGTATTTTTGCAAAGAAAAGAGAACAGTTTTAGGTGACAGTTTGCCAAAATGAAAGCATAAGTGTGATAGTTATAGTTACTGTGAGCATATTTTAAAAGGGGTTACAATTATGGTATCAGAAATGATGAAATAAATATTTTAGGGAGATTTAATTGCAAATCAAAACATGTTATATATATATATATATATATATATATATATATATATATATGTGCGGGTTATGTCCTGCTTTTTATATAGGTTGAACCACCAGATGCTTTTTCTTTAGGATTTATGAACATTTAAGGGCTGTAAAGAAGCAAGATTATACAAATGCATTGCCCGAACATGATGCATTTTTGTCATGCTAACGAAAAATGTTTTTATATATTTGCTGTGATAGATCAAGTAAATAATTTTGATATGAGGTGGGATGCTGAAAGTGAGCTTGAATGAAAGGAGTATTGTTGGCAAGGGAGGTTGAATGTCTGTGTTTCTCCAGGTACTAATGATAGGGAGAATTTTAAAGTTGTGTTGAAAAGGAAAGGGTTAAAACATTAAGTTAATTGGGTCATGTGGTTTTTTAAAAGTATTTAATCTTGATCAATTTGATTTTGCAACTTTGTCTGATGACGTTCTGTTTTACAATGAAAGCACTTACCAGTTGTATTTTGTTTAATAAAGTGTTTATTTTGTATTTTTTGAGCCTATTTTATATTCTTTTATTTTATGTACTTTCCTACTTGTCAGAGTGGGTTCAGTTGCACTGGCAGCTACAGCTCCAGTTGTAGTGTGATTTGTTGGGACCTGATGCCTGCTAATATCAGAGGCCTTAGGTTTAAGAACAGTACTGACAGCCTTCAGTTATGATGAAGACTGCAAACAGAGGAGTCCACTACAACATCTCAACACAAGCAACTTCAAAATACAACTGCATAGTAAAAACTTCCTAAAACTGACAGCCCAAGTACATAGTTCTGGTTGTAAATGCAAAGCAATAAAAAACACCATTTTTTTTTTGGGGGGGGGGCTTGCCCCTGTGCCCCCTATATGGAGAGCTTCACTTCAATGCCCACTTTTTTTTATTGCACAGATATTGCTGCACTGCGAAGAATACTGAAGGCTCCCCCATTCACTGGTAAGCTTACACTTTACATAGTGGCACACTTCAAGCACAAACAAATCAATGATATACAGACTAATAGCACATGAGCATATACAGTCGTGAGTGACTGGAAACCATAGCTCTCAACTTTACATGTGTGAAATGCGGAACACTTCAACATGCAAACCAAAAACTTCAGCTAGAAAGCTGACAGCAAGATTAAGAGATGTTTCTTCATTATTTTGATAAATTAATTATTCAAAATTATAATTCTTAACAATAAATATGTGACAAAGCCATTGCCATGGTGTAGATGGATAAAGCCTCAACTATGACCCAGGTTTGAGTAAGTGTCTGAGGAAATGGCAGGCCCATCCCATGTGGAGGGCATTCCCTGCAGGGAGGCATGGTCCATAGAAGACAGTAGCCCTCATATAGGGGGGTACCTAGGGTAGGTCATAAATGAAGGGAAAAAATGGTGGAAGCAATCAACAGTGCACCCCAGTACCACCACCACCACCAGAATGCCCCTGTTTCACTAAGAAGTGATTGAAAATAGTTGTCTATGGAAGTAGTTGACCCAGTTGATGTGACAACAATGTTAGGTGTTCCAGTTTGTCTTGATGCAGATCCCAGTGCAGCTGTTTCACAGTCCATGTCCCTTATGTTTCCAGAATCAAAGGCTTCTTTCTAGGTAAGCCTCTTTGCAGCCGTTCATGCCTGCAGATCCAAGCAGCTATCATCAAACGGAGGGTCCTATTGTGGAGTTTGGACCAGATGCCCTACCACAGATGCCTGTGGCCAAAGCATAATGTATAATTTCAGAGAGGACTCTGGTTTCGGACATCACCTCAATTAGAATGATTTTGGAGCTACAGGTGATCATGGTCCTGATGTTTACCTGTGCATCTTTTTATTTAGATGTTTATTAAACATTTGCTTGCCTAGTAAATAAGCAAGTTCTTGATGAACTTCATCTTCAGACTGGGTGTCACAGCAGCACAGCAAGCTTTGAAAATAAACAAATTCCATTTATATACATGAAGACACAGTGGCTAAAGCAAAACACTCATCAGTTTATAGTAATGAATTTAGTCAGTGATTATGAAATGTGGTACAATATCTTCCTTCAAACTAAACCTGGACAACTGAGTGCATGCTCTGAAGTTTGACTCGGGACTAGCAACTTCCTTTGGGGAAGGTGGGTCTTGAGGGTTGGTAACTGAAAGTGTATATGATCCTTGGACTGAATGACCTAGTAAATTCTACAACATGTGTGTGCATAGAGACCTTTTGGTCTTCTGTAAGAATAGGTCAGTTTTGCAACCAACCCCACATTTATGCCGAAAGTAATGACTAAGCCCACCCTCAACCACACTAACCATCACAATTTTATTCCCTAATGCACAGAAAAAAGGGAGAAAGATATCTTCATTCTATACATAAGAATAGACAAGTAACACTACCTAGACAAAACCAAGAAAGTACAGTTGTGTAAGTAAACTTACTATAACAGTAGATATTTAGATGATCACTACTTCAGTAGCCTAAGCAATATGGGATATATCATGTACTGGATATAACAGCTGGCCAGCTTCCAAAGCTTCAGGACACATTTCACAACCCAAACTTAGCTCACGCTGAGCTGACTAAAACAACTGATTTGGGTACCAAGCCCTTCAGAGCTTTCATGCCAACTGAGAGAGAGGGAGGATAAACCCTGCGAGGACATGTCTGTTGTCCATACCCTGGCATAAAAAAACACAACAAAAACAAGGGGGTGGGGGGTGGAAGGAAGGAGCGGCAAATGCAGCAGTGACTCTTCGAACAATGACTGTTATAGTAAGTTTACTTACCATAGCTACTATATTATTCATATCGATCACTGCTGCAGTAGTCTAAGAAGTGAGTAGACTACCATGGTTTAGAATAACTGTGAGGTAGAAAGGGAAGGGTCCAGGATCCCCTGGAGAATGATTCTAGCAAAGCCTCTCCTAGACCTAGAAAAGGAATCTAATGTATAGTGTTTTGTAAAAGTATACACAGAGAATGATGTTGCTGCTTCCCCAATACTTTCAACCTTTTCCAAAAAGCCATAGAAGAAGCCAGGCCCTTGGCAGTACGTGAATAACATTAGGTAATAGTCTGAGATAACAATTTGGAAATAGTCTGCTTTTACACAGATTGTCCCTTCTTCTTACCTTAACTCATTCACTCCAATGGAGCTCAGGAAGTTTGTGCTGTAACTTCCAATGGGCGCAGCCTAAGTCTTTTGACAGAATCAAATTATGTCCTCACATTTCAAACAAATGTTCATATCTATTGAACAATACGGTTATGAAAGAGGTATAAATGGCAAATTCTTCAGCACAAACTATTTTTATAGCAGTAGTATTCTTTAGGTTCTTGGTCTTAAAATGAATTTTATAAGTCACAGTAAACACAGTCCCCCAGATTCACGAATCCTCCGTGTAAGACTTAATAAGTCTTACTCGGAGGCTGCAGTTGAACGGTTTGATGTCAGCGTGCCATGAATATTCATGAGGGCATGCTGACTCAACTGTAACTCTTACACGGACTGAGTAGGAAAGCAGGGGGCGTGTCCGACTGCCGAGCAGTCTAAATGTGCACACCCCTGCAAGGTTTTAAAAAGCATAATGTCAACAGACAAGAGCGAGTTCGCTCAAATGTACCTGCAACCAACATCACATTCCCTGACACTGTAAACCCCCATCACAGTTATAAAACGTAAAATATTAATTTTATTTTTTTTAAATCCATGATATAGCTGCCCGTATTTGCGCTTGTTTGCACAGGTGTGCCCATTGCTTAACCACAGTTAGCAATTGTGACATTGAAGATCATATAAGAACTACTTATGCAAATTAATCCAAATAGCAATAGCATAATGGTAGAGCATATGCACAAAGAGGAGGCATTCACGGTTCGAGTCCCACCACTCCCTTTCTTATTAAATTTAAAACAATACCAGACATATATGATTAAAATATTATTAAAAGCAGTGAAATGGCCAATGTATCAGTGAACAAAATATATATTTTTAAAGGATCCAGCTATATAATAGCCTGTTGTTAAGCAGCGCTTTACCCAGCTAAACAGAGGTGCCTATAGATTAATAGTGCTTTACCCAGCTAAACAGAGGTGCCCATAGTTTAATAGCACTTTACCCAGCTAAACAGAGGTGCCCATAGTTTAATAGCACTTTACCCAGCTAAAAAGAGTTGCCCAAAGTTTAAAAGCGCTTTAACCAGAGCAATGTGTTTGCGCAGATGTGCGCGCCGTGCCAACCAGGGCACTGTAGGGCACCGAGGAGCAATGTAGAGCTAAGTTGCTTAAACGCAGCCACACCCCCCCCCTAGCCTGTCTAGACAGTAATAAAATAAAAGAATGACAAGGTTCGAACCCAGGACCCTGTGCATCATAATCAAAGTACAGAACCACAAAGCCATGACAGCTTAGGAGAAACAGCCACTATTAACATACATATACTTAGAAATGGTAGATTAACCATTACTAAGCAGGTCTGCAGTCAGCTTAGAATTCTCAAAAACGGCCAATCACAAAAAAGTGCGGGAAATGAGGCATATTTAAGCCCCATATGGGGGAATACTCGCCATAACTGATTGTAGCTCACATTTGCAGTCAGAATAGCAGGTGCAGGAAAGGGTTCACGCTTCCGAGCACAGCGTTGGGGCATCGAGGAGTCAAAATGCATGGTTTGGCTCCTTGTCCACTGTCATGAGTCCAGACTCCTGCAGGGCCAGTTCCAGGGGACGGAATACAAGGCTGAGGCTTGGAACCAGTTAGCTCATGACCTCACCAGTGCCACAGGAGTTCCTCGCACCGGTGAGCAGGTCCGTCACCACCATGCAGACCTGAAGAGATGAAAGGAGGACCGCTTGAACCAATGGATCCAGGAGGCCCGTGGGATGCAGGATGCCCCACGACTGAGTATGTAGCCATGGAATGCAGTATGTAAGAATTGATAATTGAGTTGGTATAATGGATAGGTGTGTCTCAATATCCCTTCATTTACTTTACAGCTGCAGGTGACCATGCTGCGAATCAGCAAGCCTATGCTGATAGGCTGCAAAGGCTGCGCCACCAGGCAGGTTAGTGATTCTTTTGCATGTTTTGTTATATAAAATAGTGGAGAGAGCATGAAATAAAGTGTGTAGTAGCCAAAAAATGGCCTGAATAAGTCCTCTGTATGTACTGTTATACGACAATTCATAGAGTTAGAAAAAGAGCGTAGTAACCCATTAAGAAAGGTAACTTATATCTGGAATAAAATCTCTGCAGGTACTGTCATATAACATAAGTGACTGAGCCTAAAAAAGTGTGTTCTAACCCATTAATAAAGGTCTAATCTGTCTTGAATATGTCTTCCATATGCACTGTTACAACAAATAAAGGTGTGAGTCTGTGGAAAAGTGTGTAATGTCAGTAATAAAGGTTTAAAACCCGGAGTGTGTGTGTGTGTCACTTAGTTTGAATTGTTGTTGTACCCTTGCATTATACAAATAGTACTGTTTTAAAAAGTGCTGGCAACCCAGAGTTCTACAGTTCCATCTAAAGTGGGTGTTGGAAGTGCTAGTAGCTGTGAAGCATATATACAGTCCTCAACAGTCAGTTACTGGCTGGCATGCATAAGTAAATCTTTCTCACGAGTAGCATGCTAATATGTTCCCCAGAAATGTGAGCGTGCTTCCATAAATGCAGGGTTCTGTACAAACTGAAGTGAAAATGTCATGTGAAAACATGCAATGTAGATAAAGAAATATAAAAGCAATCATGAAATATGTAGCAGTAACATCAGCATCTTGGACAGTTAGTATGTCAGATATAGGTCAAGTATATATTGAACTAGCCAAATCCATTACACAACCTAATGCATGGTGGCAAGTGTAATAATACATGTAGGGAATATACAGTTGCAGTCACTAGGAATGTAGTGTAGAGTAAAAGTAATTAGAACATGTTAACTGAGGTTCTTTTCTACACCCTACTGCAATTCCACACCTCAATGGGTATGTGTAATCTTAAATATTTGTTAGGACATATGTCCTATTGTTTTATAAATATTTGCATTCATGTTGATGCATGTGCCCTGTTCAAACACCATGTTCATGGTGGCCTGTTGCTACCAAACATACTTGCATGCTGTTGGAATATCCACTGTCGTTCAATATATGCATGTGTTATGGTTGCTGTTCAACTGTTGGAACATTGGTGCGTTGGGTTAATGGGAATATTAGTGCATGCTGTTACAACCAATATGGAATGCTGTTATTTATGTTGTATTTGAACACACCTAATCACAGACCGTGTGGGAAGGCCGGTCCCAGTGGACCCACCTGTCCCTCCTCAGTTGGCGAGTGCACCTGGCACCAGCAGCTCCAGTGCCCAACCCGGGCTCCCCTCCTCCGTTGGGCCTGTGCCACCTTCGGGTGGAAGTGCTGCAGGGGATGGGGCTCATCCCCCCGTGCAAGCGTGGGCAGAGAAAGGCCACCTGTCACCCTTCGAAGGGTCCGGGCTGTGGTGCATAGGGAGATCCAGCGTTCAGTCGCTGATACCCTATGCCAGCTCAAGGCGAGAGTGGCACGACTCTTGGGTGAGCCTGCCCGTCTTACTCAGCCCCCAGCACAGCCACCCTCGGGGCTGTGAAGGTACAGTTGTGACTGCCCATGGGTGGGGATTTCAGTTCACTGTTACCATCTGTGGGCTCATGGGCTTGCGATTTCCAAACAACCTTCCCCGTCAATTGTGTTCACCCACCCCATGTGTCAAATACCACCCCTGTATGCGTCTTGTTTGTCTTGTCTGTTTACCTCCCCAACCTACCTCCCCAAATATACCTACATCCCCTACCTCACATTCCACTCTCACCTGAAAAAAAAAAATTAAAAAAAGGGCAATCTGTTCCCACAAAAAAATTATGCCCCATACATAACTGCCCATTTTGAACACATGTCCGCTGGACATGTAAACTGATAATTATAATTGGCACTACAACATACTCTGTTGTCCTCACCCCTCTCTCAGAGGTGGAAGGTTGCAAATTTCACACCAAATTACGAACATATGCACAGCTGTTGCTGGTAAAGAAATGGGCAGCTATGGGCCTTCCCTACACCCTTCCTGCACATCCCAGCTGGTTTCCCTACTGTCTTTCCCTCTTTGTACCCCCTTTTTCACCACTTTCCTTTCTCCCCATTTTCTTTTCTTTCAAAGAAATTAGTGCGGGGGTTAGCTGGAGTAAGCACTTTTAAGCAGTAGTAAGCGGGGTGCGCGAGTGTGAGCTTGTGTGCACTTAGCTAAGCATCGCTAAGCGTCGCGCAAACCTGCTTACAACTGCTTAAAAGTGCCTTAGTCACTCTGTATGACAGGGCCCTTTTACTGCTAAGCAGAAAAATAAAATACCCCTGTCAGTCTCGAACCCCAGACCTTGGACTCACCAGACTGTATGAAGTACCACTAAGCCACAGCAGATATACAAGAACTTGGTGCTGAAAGAAATATATCATGCATTACAATGAGTGAATGTAAAGGGAAAATAGGAAGGCCATAACACAAAGCTTATTCTGTGGATCTTTACCAGCAATTGTTGTGGAATTGCATTACATGAGTGTGATAAGAGAAGCAGTCATGCTAGTAGGGAAGAATGTTACAGTAGCACCTTACAAACCCCACACAGTATCAGAGCAGGATAAACACTGGCATATTTGAATAGGTCAGAGGCCACACCTCCCAAATGTGACTGATTTACAGGGATGTCCCTGACTTGCAATCAAATGTTAGCTGTGCCCCTCTGACACCCTGTGAAATGTATTAACAGTACGCAGAAAGGTGGGGAATCCCACTTAATGATAAATGTCAATAAGTGAGAGTAGACACTGCTTGCACATCAGAAATGGTGTAGTAATACATATGCTCCGAATATTTTTTTATTTTATTTATTTTATTTTTATTTTACATTTGTTAACCGGGCTAGTCTGGCTGGATACATGTCCATTTTCAGCAGAGGCCCGAGGAGAAAAGCTCCATTAACACTAAAAACTAACAGTGATAAAAACTATCAAAAAGTTTAGACAAACTAAAAAATTTAAACACTCAGACATAAAAGCAAACAGCAGAAAAACCAAATGTGAAAAATAAGTAAGGAGATTAGGAACAGTTATTATGTAGTTTAGAAGAATTCAGAGGTAGTAGGAAAAGAGATAACAGTGGGGAAGGTAGTATTCCAATGAATTAGTTGCTAGGGAGAGACTGTCAGGGAAAGAAGAGGACTGAGAAAATAGTTGTAACATAAGGAGAGTCAGTAACAAATTCACTAGTTACAAGTTAGAATAGTACATGTTAATCCAGGGTACTAGTATTAGGAAAGAGAATAGCATTGAATTGAACTGAAAGTATGAATTTGGGAAAATATGCCAAGATGTAGTGATACAGCATAAAGAAGGAAGAAGTAGGAAGAGAAAAAGAGAAGAAGGAAGAGTCAATAAGCAGGTAGGTGAAAAGAGGGATAAGTCAGGAGTAAAGGATAATAATTAAGAGTGAGGAGGAGGGGACTGAAAAAGAGGTGCATTGTATGTTGAGCTCAGTCAGGATTAGCACATGGGCATAGCCAGTGAGTTTGAAGATGGTGTTTTATTTGTTTTTTGAAAAGGTTGGATGAGCTTAGGGTGGTCAGTTCTACGGGTAGTTTATTCCAATATGATCCAACAGTATTTGCAAATAAGGAGTCACCTGCTTTATTGTGGGATTTGAGAGTAGATACTAGAAGCTTGTTGGCTGAGCGAAGTGAGGTAAGGTTTTATATGGGGTGATTAGGTTATTAAGTATGGGTGTATTGGAGGGGTGGTGCAGAATGTTAAAAGTGATGACCAATTGACGCAGGCGTATTAGGTTCTGAAGTTCTAGCCAGTGAAGTTTTTTTAGATTGAGACAATGATGAGTACGGAAAGGGATCCTGTGGCAAACCTGGCAATACTATGGTAGGCTGTGTTAAGTTTATAAAGGTTGGCTTTAGAAATGTTGATAAAGGATGGAGAGGCATACAGTAATGTGGAGATAAGGTGAGTTTGGGCAAGAGACACTCGGGTGGTAGCACTAAGAAAGGGCTTTAGTCTGTAGAGGGCACCTATTTTCTTGTTTACGGTCTTGATGGTTATATCAATATGGTTATCAAAGCTTAGCTGATTGTCAATAGTAACACCTAGTAGTTTGGTGGAATAGTCAGGTATAATTATAGTGCCATTACAGGACACCAGGGAGAATGAGATTGGAGTGGATTTGAGGGTTGGGGTGAAGAGTAATAATTTAGTTTTTTTGGGATTGAGGAGGAGACAGATCTGTTGGAACCATTTTTCTGCTGTTGTAAAGACCTTTTGGGTGGAGGAGTGGAGTTCTTCTGGAGATGGAGCAGAGCAGATGAGAGTAGAATCATCAGCATACTGTATGCAAGTGGATGTTGGGAGAGAAGTGGGAAGGTTATTTATGAATATTGAGAACAGGAGGGGACCTAAGATGGAATACCCCAAAGTCTCAACTGCAAAATATCTGAAATATATCACAGGTGTATCCCACTGATATGTACCTTTCCCTGAGGCTGTTCAAATATATATGAGAGTATCTGAGGCCTGGAAGTGTCATAAACACACAGGCATATCAGCTTGTCTGCTGTTACACACTCTGCAAATAGCTGTAGAATGAATTCCACAAGCATGCCCTTATGTAGGAGTATAACACAGAAATATCAAAGGATGTAGCCATGTACTGCTAGCAACCACCTGTGACAATGCCATTGTTCAGGTGCTGAAAAGACTGGTGTGGTGCATAGTCAATGAATACTAGGCTAACCTTTGTCTACCATCTGGATATGTCCACAGGTGGGAGCTACTCAGACAGATTACTAGCCTTTATAGACTTACAGGTACAGAGCAATTCTGCATGTTCAGCAAGATAAACATCACACGATAATAAATAATGCACTCTGCAGTTCTGCACTCCTACCCAAAGGTACTATATACCCGTGTAGTCAGGCACAACCAAAAGTGTAGGTAGGCATACACAGTACAGAAATGTGTCCAGTTGTCCTGAGCAGACTATGCTAATGTCAACACAAACAAACCACAAACTGTTCAGAAGTGAGTAATGTACTAATGACAGTATAGCAGTTCACAAACAGTGCATGTGCCTGATATTCATAATTGGTAGTACAACATACTTAGTTGTCCTCACCCCTCTCTCAGGGGTGGAAGGTTTCAAATATCCCACGTAATGTATTGCATATGAACAGCTGTTGCTGGTAAAGAAATGGGCAGCTATGGACCTTCTCCACACCCATCGTGTACATCCCAAGCTGGTTTCCCTACTGTCTTCCCCTCTTTGTGCACCCTTTATCACCACATTCCTATCTCCCCATTTACTTTTCTGTCAAAGAAATGAGCGCTGGGGTTAGCGGGAGTGAGCACTTGTAAACAGTAGTAAGCGTGTTTGCACCAGTGTGCGCATGTGTGCACTTAGCTTAGCATTGCTAAGATATGATAAGCTAAGCCAAGCTTAGCTTAGCATTGCTAAGATATGATAAGCTAAGCCAAGCTTAGCTTAGTATTGCTAAAATACAATAAGCTAAGCTAAGTGTAGCTTAGCATCACGTAAACCCACTTACAACTGCTTAAAAGTGCCTTAGTCACTCTGTATGACAAGGCCTTTGTACTGCTCAGCAGCATAATAAAATACCCTTGTCAGTCTCAAACCAAACACCTTGGACTCACCAGTCTGCATGACGTACCACTAAGCCACAGCAGGTATACAATAACTTGGTGCTGAAAGAAATATAACATGCATTACAAGGAGTAAATGTAAAGGGAAAATAGGAAAGCCATAGGAATACATTGCAATAACTACTGTTGTATGCCAGTTAATTCCCTAATTCCAAAAGAAAGTACACACAGAAAAGAGTGTACTGGAAGAAGCAACAGTCAGGTTTCAGTACAACATGCATTTCACTGGCTACAACCCAGCTTCAGATATGAGACATATACCAACCTTCTGACTGACACAACAGTGTCCACAGCAAACAAGCATGGTCCCCACCTTGCAAAACTGAAAGGCCTATGTCTATCTAAACTATCATTTTATAGCAGTGTCATGAAATCACAGTGAGAACTGCAATTACCACACAGCAGGCTGCATGCAATTACTAAATGGTGGGCACCAATTGGTGCAGAGGCCATCACATGCACATGTGCAGATACCTACAAAAGCAGCCTGTACTTCCTGTCCACACATGCAATAATATCATTGCAGCAACTGGAGAGAGAGGGAGAGCAAGAGAGACAGACAGACAAACAAACAGAGGCAGTTGGAGACAAAAAAAAAACACTTCAACAGGTACAACAGACAGAGGTGAGAAATCCAAAGGTAAGGTATGTAACAGATATGTATTTGCTGGCATCCGAATGATGTGTCTGAATGGTACTCTACATACTGTGAACCCTCCATATGTGGTAGCAGTCCGTATCTGTATGTATATGTGCATAGGGCAAGGGACATACTGCAACTGTTAGTGAAGGCTGGACATATATATATTTAGTTGAAGGTTGCTATGTGCACATATCTAGTGTGTGGCATTGAAAACAGTAAGCAGTGCAGGTATATGTCATGTGGTGGTTAAATGCTGTGGGACTGAGTTACAGCCAGTGAGGCCTGCTACAGCCATATGGCCTGAGGACAGCAAAATGCATTCTGCACAACACTGTGCAATATTATTACATAATTGTATGTCTCACAACTGTTTCATAATTGATATTCCCACCATAAAAGGTGGGCAGTATATGTGCCTTTATGTGCATGTATATGTACAGCAATGGATGTTTACAAGTATGTGTGTATATCTATATATATATATATATATATATATATATATATATATATATATATATATGTATGTATATATATATATATATATATATATATATATATATATATATATAGATATATATATATATATATATAAATGTAGATGTATACATATATATATATATATATATATATATATATATATATATATATATATATATATATATATATATATATATATATATATATATATATATATATATATATATATATATATATATATATATATATATAGATATATAGATATATATAGATATATATGGATATATATATATATATATATATATATATATATATATATATATATATATATAGATATATATATAGATATAGATATATATATATATACATATAGTGAGAGAGGGAGACACGGGGCCAGACATATTGCAACAGGTGCCTGGTGACCAAGGCATGGACTGAACACCAGTGTTGATACTGCAGTGCCATACCCCATTCCAAAACACTTTACCCACTAACTACCAGATAGGTGGTTGCCTGCCTAACACTGAAGGTGTCAGAAGGGAACATGGGACACAGGTGGACAGTAGCCTCCCCTTTGATATTCACAGTGCCACACTAGTCTTGTAATCTGTCTACATGGTACGTGTCATCACAAACATTGTGTCATGTATGGAAATATAGATCAGTGTTCCCCTGTACTCATCACACTGCCCCATGTGGTATGTACCTCACATGACAACTACAGCAAGTGGAAAAGCCACAAACATACCTCACAAAGAGTAATACTGCCCTCAAACACATACCCTATGCAGACTGACTCACATAACCACAGCTAAAGTGCGTTGCATACTGGCCACCCAGAAGTTATCTCTCCAGAACATACAGAGGTATGTCACACCCATAGCAGTCAGACAACCACCATGTCAACACCTCACAATCCCACCGGGCTACACGGCCTAGGCCCCTAATCCCCACCACCTCACTAAACAGCACATGCTGGAGGGATAGGCTCCTATTGGCAAATATGCCATACTCTGGAGTAAGACAACCAGCATTAACAAACAAGGCTCCTCAGTAGCAGATGTCATACATAACCCTGATGATTGTCTGGGGATAGGTAACACGCCCTGGGAATCACCTCTGTGTATTCGGTTGACAGGAGCAAGTGAAATCAAATCACATGTGTGTCAAAGGCCAGGGTAGCATATGGCTAGACTGCTGTAGGCCCTAGGGCCAGTAGCGTATTACCTACCTATGACACAATACACACACACATGTACTCAGTGCAATACCTGCTATGTGACGTGGAATGAGTGTGACAGTGAATGTGTGCAAGGTCTATAATGGTGTGATAGCTTAGTGTGAGGTTGTGTCTGTCATGGTCGTTTGTGTCCTAGGTGTGAGGCCAGAGAAAGATGTGTGAGTTATTGGGATGCAGACATAGTAGGATGGCATATGTTGTGATGTAGTTCCTTGTGTACAACTGTGGTGTCCCATTGTAGGCTGAAGCAATACACGTATGTTCAGTAAGTGGTACTGATGGTGAATCCAGTTGACATTTGAACTGTTGTACTACCTGAAGCTGTAGGTCTAAACAGCACAGTATGGCGTATGTTCACATTCCCTGGTAACAATGTCTTGTGTGTTTCCTGTAGTCTGCACAGATTACATACCTCAGGCATAGGTATCTGTAAGTAGGGGCACACAGTACTGTAAGGTACACAGGAAATGCTCATCTGTGTCAGCATACATTTGTGTGTTGTATGAATGTCTGATGTGTGTAATGATGCTTGTACCATGTCCGCAATCACGTGTGTTACAGGGTTTGCATGTGTACCTAGCAACATGTATACTGTGTTACAGCAGTATGCCAGCTATATTAACAACTGTGCACATATGTTAGGTAGGGGTATGGCATCAACGACTAGGGTGGGTTACTGGTAATACTGTAACTGTACTTCACATTCATTGCAATGGATGACATATTTCTTCATGCATTAGCTTGATATGTACCCCCGTGGTGAGGTTGTGCATTGCATCCCAAACAGTGTGCCGAGTACTGGTGTATACTGGATTGTTATATGGAGTGTGGCAAGCACTGTCAGCCAGTTGTGGGCTGAGCACTGATATGTGGTATTGAATGTGTGTATCCTCTGACAGATGAACAGATGCTATATATGGCAGTTAACTGATATCTGTACTGTATAATGTTAAGTGTGCCACATGACTTGCTCACACATATCGTTTACTTGTCTTCCAGGCTTATGGCTCATCAAAGGAATCCCTCCTACACAGCCGCAGAGGAACAGGAAATACACCACAGCCTGGTTCAGCACTATACCCTGCTGTTTTCCAGGGCCAGCCAGCATCAGCATGAGCGTACTGCACTGTGACAAGATCTTGTTCATCGGGTAAATGACACAGGCATGCATAACCAGACATATGAGCAGGTACGCCATCACTGCAGTGATTTAATTAGACATGTCCGGCGGTGTGTGTCCGATATCCATAGGCAACAGCTTGCCACAGGTGGTGGGGTGGCCATACACCCCCCCACCAGAGTGGAGGAACTGCTCCTAAGTGTGGTGGCTCCTGGCCTACAGCAGCAACAACATCACACATGTGTCATCATGGAGGCCGGAGCCACCCAGCATGGTGACATGGAGCGTGCAGGTAACATGCCCTAGCTGTAGACTACTGTCACCTGTATTGTTAGATTATGCATATGTGAGATGTGTACTGTGTTTAACAGTTGTGCTGCCAATTGTGTGCAATACTGATATTTTGAATAGTATCTGTACACCTATGCCTGTTGTTCTACTGTAGTTTAGCACACTCACGGTAGCAATGCCACAGTTGTAGCCACTGACAAACTGTCATATTCTTGTAGGTCCCTCTGGTGTGACAGCAGGCCAGATGATACATGCTGGTGAGTGTGTTAACACTTTAAAATTGGTATTGAAATGTGCATGTCATAGGTGAGGTGTAGGCCATGTACACATAACACACCTATGCATAATGCATGCTGTGCATGTTTGCTGTGAGACGTTAAACATCTCAGTAAAGTCAGTAGCTGCCTCAATCACATGCAATGTACAGAGCATCAGACACAAATGTGGCAACACTGTACTGCACATTGGATAGGCATAGTTTGACACACATGTACACAACATAACACGTTTGTCATACGCAGTACACCTCAACATGCTACACATAGTGTAACCGGACACCTGCTGCCAGGTCACACTTCAGTATCCCACATGTCATCCACACACCACACATAATATACCTGAGGGGTAGGGGCCTAGCATGGGGCTATGCAACACTCTTCAACACATAACACAGTCATGTTAGGCAATGCTCCCTATTGGGCACCTCACACACCATTGTGCAACGTGGCTGTGTAATTGTGAACTTAGCCATGGCACTGCGGTTCAGGTACAGCATGCTAGGCGGTGGTCTAGCACACTTTAGTGGCCTTGAGTGACCACATGATGCATGATGATGATGGCTAATGGTACTACACCCCATACAGTTACAGTGACCACAGTACTACACATAGCTGTCATTGCTTTGCACCTCCATGTTGTGTGTGCACACATATGCACCTATACACATTATGCATAGCATGTTGTGTGTGTGCAAACATATGCAACTATACACAATATGCATAGCAGTCACATTCTGTACAAAGTGACACATATTTGTCCTGGAATGCTATTGGGTATATAGGTCACATGACACACATTGGGTATGTGTGATGTTTAATGTTGCAGTCATGTACCATGCAATGTCATGGCTGGCACCGGCATATCTGGAATATGACCCACACTCACCATAACCACTATACAATGGCCATGTCCAGGATTGGTATTCCATCACGTATACATGCACCACTCATCCCGTGTGTGTACATAGCATGCATGTGCTACACCTGTGTCCACAATTATCTCCTACAGACACAGACACTGCAGTCAGACATAGAAATCCATATGACACACAGATAACACATGCAGCCATGGTATGTATACCTGTGAGTGATGGTGCACAGGACATTGCAGAGCTTATAATACTTGCACAGAAATATTGTGTCCTTGTACACATTGTGTTCCAGGGTGTAGGCAATCACTGAACATGCACACACATGCACCACAGCCATGTACACTGTTATTAACTATGGCTGTCTACACTCACACTGCATGGACTTGATCAACACTTATTCTGCATGCTGACGTGTGATGTGACTGTTTGTCTTGTGATACTGTCACCCACCTTCAACCACTATTGAGTATGTTTTGGATTGTTGTTGTGTGTGTGTATCTGCTTTAGTGAGGAGTGTGCATGTGTTCCTGTGTGCATGTCTGCATGTGTTCATGTGTGCATGTGTGCATGTGTTCCTGTGTGCATGTGTGCTTGTGTTCCTGTGTGTTAATATCGTGTACAGATTGTAAAGTGTGTTTCCTGTCTTACTCTCACAGGTGCAGAGGTTGGGTTGGCTGAATGCAGCAGGGAACCTGAAGTCACTGCCACAATTAATGGAGATGATGAGACATGTATTGTGGCACAGGCAGGTTTGACAGGGTCTGTCGTTAGTCCACAAATTGACAGTACACAGCTTTCAATCCCATCTATGCGCACACTCATACTGCCAATATATCCCTCATCACCAATGGCCGTAGCCGAGGGACAGCATACAGTTGCCATTGACCAGGAGAGTGTGGTATCCATGGCACATGCATCCCCTCACAGCAGCCATACCCAGATCTGTGGAACGGTACCACATAGGCAGATGTCCAGGGGTTCTCATGGGAGCACCGCTGATCGTATTGCCCTTGGCAGACGTGCCCCCATAGGTCTTACAACCTCACCTATGTTCCGGTCTGTAATGCAGGCACAGGCATGTATGGAACGGTACACCAGACAGGGACTAAGGGCGCAGAGGGCCCATAACACCGCTATCAATGACAGTATCCGTGACCTTGCTGGTGCCATACGTAATTACACCGAGGTCATTGATAGATGTTAGAGGGAGACATTAGATCCCCTCCAAAATCTGTTTTCCATGAGCCAGGACCGTGCGGGATGGCTGAGACATCGACGCAGACAAATGCTAGCATCATCAGCAGCTGGCAGTCATCACGGATGACACACAAATCACAGCCACTCCCATAGTGCCAGTACCAGCATCAGCAATGCTGGGGCTGGCCTGTCCATCAACCGTCCTAGTAGACCATGTGCACGTGGCTCTGGGCAGTCCCAGCAGGGATGTAGCTCCAGTCGACATACCTCTGCCTCTGATGATAGTACCCAATCAGGCTTAGTACCCGATATTGTCCGTAGCACCCCTGCCAGGCACAGGTTCCGTGTCCGTGCCCAGAGACAATGATCTGTACAGCCTGGCAGGTACAGTTTGTGGCTGTCCCACAACCTCCTGTATATGGCAGCCACATGGTGGAGCTGTGTGCATGCAGACACACAAACATAAACCAAACACCTAAGGCTCACACAGACATGCACACATCACATCAACATTGGCCCATGCTGTACTGTTGTCCCACACACACAGACATGTTGATTGGATGGGTCAATGTCGGGCTCTGGCAAACCGGCAACACACCCTGTGCATATGATGAGACCTGTGCCACCTCCTGTCATCTGTAACACTGATGCAGGAACAGGCTAACACAGTGCTGATGCACAGGGTGACTTTGTAGCAGTGTAGCAATGTTATCAGATTGTCAACAGGAAAGTGTAATGATATCCTTGTAGATATACCTGAGCAGGCATGGTGCATCGAAGCTATGATTGTCAATGTCATATTGTGTACACCTGTGTTATGTCTGAGTATGTCTTGTTTGCCCATGTGCCACATGGATACAGTGTGTAGTGTTGGCAGCATGTGTTAGTGAGTGGACAGTACGTGTGTGATGTGTGCAGTACAGATTTGCAGGTGTACATCTGTGAACATGGTGGGGGTGCACTGTCTGCATGTACGTGCATACTGGACACATGGGATGTGTGACATACTCTGTATTACACAGTGTTAACATCTCCGAGTATCTCTTGGTGGCCAGTATGCATACTACTACAGATATGTTCTAACATCAGTACACATGTGTGTGACATGGTTTGGCACTCTGCTGTGGGTGATACTGTTACTAACTGTCACTGTTTAGCATTCTGGTAGCATACACAACCTCGCCAGCTTGACTATAAACAATTATCAGATGATGTACAGACAAGTGACACACAGATGTAGTGAACTCAGTAACAGTTGTATCCTTCCGGTACTATACTATAACAGTAATCAGTGGTATTGACCGCCACCCGTTCCTGGGCCCACACATGTTTGGCATTTAGCCCCTTAGATGCATGCAAACACACTAGGCATATGTTCATCCACATCTGGAAATGCATGAAGTGGCCTACAATGCATTCTCCAGATGAGACACATATCCCACACAAGGGTATCATACAGACAGATGCCTGTTGTCCAACACATGCTGCAGAGCTGTAAGCCTACTATAGTATTGTCGTCCACATTTACTATACATAGTATCCTGATAGAATCTGGGCATCCTGGGGCAATGCAGCAATTGCCTTATGTACACAGACAACCCTCTCCTCCTACCACCCAACACTACAACCTGTGAGAGATGCACTGATATAGCCAGACTGGAAGCAATGGTCTTTTCACCCATGACTGGACTAGACAGTCAAGAGGTGATGGTAAACACTTGCACCACACCACACTCATCACATAGTCCCTCCAAACCTACACCACCATAACACACACATAGAAACACAAAACACACACCTACATTCACGGAGCCTCTCAATAGAAACCTACCCGAGCATCAGACACAGCCGAAGCATAAACGCAAGTAAACTCCATCCCCCCAACACAACCCAAATGACACATAGACCACTAACTTAGTGTGCCACCCAAACACAGCCCATAAGGCATAACAATGTACCAAACAGTCTAGTCATAGGTGACTCTATAGTCAGGCACACTGATGTTCCACTCACTAGATTAAACAAGGAGAAAGTTACTGTCAGCTGCCTGTCAGGTGCCAGGATCCGCCACATAATGCATGCACTCAGGTCGCTCCACAATAAGTACAAATATGACACTGTCATTGTCCATGTTGGTTTGAATTACCTGAGACATACCTCCATGGACTACATAAAAAGAGACATGGAGGAGCTCTCCAATATTGTATCCCAGCCAGGTATGACCCTAACCTTGAGTAGCATCCTGCCATCACCCAGAATGATACCACAGTACAAGGAAAAAATGATTGCCTTCAACAATTGGCTATGCTTCTGATGTAATTCTAAGGAGATACAGTATTTGTCTGCCTGGGACAACATGATCGACAGACCACAATACTTTGCCAGAGATGGCCTGCACCTGTCGCCCTTAGGATTACAATAACATTGTCATCTGTGCAGTGGCAGGGACCTGGTTCAAAGCTCCTGAGAGCACCCCTGCATTACCAGGCCACAATTCATACCACACCTTTTGGCCACATAACCCTGAACAAAGCACTGAAGGCGGTGGCGTGTCTATATTCATTAAGGATATCCACACCTCCAGGCTAGTGACTGCTGATTCCTACACATATGCACTTTATAAGCACTTACATGAGTGCATGGAGCATGCTATTCCTAATAGAACCAATATGTTATCCTCCAAGAAAAAGGTAGACAATCTGGTGGTCCTCTGCCATAAACAAACTCTACAACGGATGAAAGAAACTGTTGCAAAAAAGAGTAGAACCCATGACGGGTGGAACTCCCTGGTCAACCTCAGTATGAAGCTGAGATCCCTCATAAAATCCTCCAAAGCTAGTTATGGAAACTAAATTGCCACTGACTCTGACGACCACCACAAAGCATTTTATAGCTATGTCATGAATCTAAACGGGAACACTCAGATCTGCTCTGAGTTACAGCACAATGGCACTAAATATACAGAACCAACTGATATTCCCAACATCCAAACAGATAGGTTCAGTGCTAACTTTATCCCCCTCTCACACCCTAGAGGGCACATCTGTATACCGGATGTATGCAAGGTTACTATAATCACGACTGCACATGTGAAACACACACTCTCCAAAGCCGAGAACACAACATCCATGGGACCTGTCAATATCCCAGGCTGCGTTCTACATGAACTACAGAATGAACCGGCACCCTACCTAAGTACCATGTTCAATCATAGCCTCACCAAAGGCTTTGTACCCACTGAATGGCGCAGTGCGATGGTTATCCCACTCCACAAAGGTGGAGCCACGAAGGACCCCAGGAACTACCGGCCCATTAGCCTGACAAGCCTGGTCTGCAAGGCCATGGAACATATCATCGTGGAACTCAGAAACAAAGACATTGGTAAGCTCCAAACTCTGGACCCCAACCAGTATGGGTTTGTAAAAGGCAGATCATGCCTCCTACACCTGACTGACGTCTTTGAACCAGTCACCAAAGCCATACATGAGGGTAACATGGTTCACACAGCTTATCTAGATCTCGCCAAGGCTTTCAACACCATCCCCCACTCTGGAATTCTAGTTAGGGTCACTAAACTAAGTATAAACCCCTATGTCACAAGATGGGTTGCCAATTGGCTCACAGACAGCACCCACAATGTGGATGTAGTGGATTCCAAACCCGACATCAGACCACTGACGAGTGGAGTACCACAGGGTTCAGTCCTGGGTCCTCACCTGTTTCGTATCTACTTCTCTGAAGTGCAGGCTAACACAGAAGGTCTTTGGCTAACAATGTTTGCAGATGACTGCAAACTAGGAGCCATAATCACAACTCCTAACGATGTGGACAAACTACAAAAGGGCCTCCTTGAGACAAATACCTGGTGTCAAAGCCATGTCCTGAAGCTCAATGCCAAACAGTGTATTGTCATCCCCTTTGGTAAAAACTCTGTACCCAAGACCTACCACATAGCTGGTAGTCTACTTAATGCCGAAAATTTGTTAACAGACCCTGGGACACAGGTGGACAGTAGTCTCCCCTTTGACAATCACATTGCCACAGCGGTCAGGAAATCCATCTACATGGGTCATCTCATCACAAAAGGATTCTCACCCTGAAATAAAGAGGTCATTGTTCCACTCTACTCATTGCTCATTAGACACATTACAGAGTACAATGGCCCTTTTGTTATATACCTCACAAGACATCTACAACAACTGGAAAGACCACAGAAGTACCGCACACAGAGGATTATTGGCCTCTAACAGATTCCCTACACAGACCATCTCAAATAACTACAGCTTTACTCCATCGCATATCGCCTACTCAGGGCCGATCTCTGCCTAACATACAAAGCTATGTCAAACCCACATCTGTTGGACATGCTCCAGTTAAAGAAATCCCAATCCCTCCGAGCTACACACTCTAGGGACATAAACCTTGTCACCACAATAAACAGAGCATGCTGGAGGGATAGATTCCTGTCCCAGAGACTTCCCATACTCTGGAGCAGACTATGTCAAACCGAGCACCTCATTAGCACTCTTCAAGACATAGCTTGATGATTGGATGGGAAGTGGTCAATTCACCCTGGGAATCACTTCTGTGGCTCTGCTCGACGGGCACAGGAAAATAAATTTCTTGGGTGGCGAAAGCCAGGGTACATTTTTGGCTAGGCTTGTATGGGCCCTAGGGCCGATAGCCTAGAACCTACCTATGAACCTATGACAGTACCACATAGGTGGTAGCACCCAACATGTATGTTGGGTAGCAATGTGTACATACAGCCAAGTGTTATGTCTTCTGTCCTTTGGTATCCACATATCCAAAGGTATTCTGAAATCCCTTTGTGTATCACATAAGCAATAAGGGGCCTGTATGCATATCCACAAGTCTGTTGTACCCCTATAATGACTGTCCATTATTGCCAGACCTTGTTGTGTATGAACATGTCTGACATACCCCAGGCATGTACCCTCGCTCACAGTAGTCTATACAAACCATCATGGGTGTGTGTGACACAGTTGACTATGGCCACAGATCACTACAGTGGCTGGCCTTGTCGTATACATACCTCTGTGACCTATGATCTGAGAAGCAGCTGCACATTCTGTCACAGGTAAGAAATGTATTCATGTAGTATGCAGGCTACACACCTATGTACTACTTGAGGTCACATGTACATATATGTATTTGCCACACAGATACCTGATGTGTGCAATGCACATACTGTTTGTTCCCTGATATGTCATACCATAGTAAAAGAGAAACACAGATCATATTGACCAACAGTGTCACACACACACTCAGCAATTGCAGGATTCAACCCCCTCCCTAGCTATGTTATTACACTAGTGACATCTGCATTAACACAATGCACTATATGCTTTACTTGAGTTTTCAGTTCCACCACTATATTTGTAGGATGCTGACATCATCACACTTGGCAAAGAGCAACATTGTAGGTATTTCCCTAGTTTCCAAAAAGGACATTCCCCTCAAAGGAAGTCACACAGACACACCCCCACACACAACAATTGCAGGATTCAAACCCCTATTTAACTATGTCATGATACTAGTGAAGTATGCATTAACACGACACGCTATTTGCTTTACTGGGATTTTTCATTTCCACTGCTATTTTGTAGGATGCTGACATCTTCAGACTTGCCAAAGGGGAATATAACATTTGTCAGACGTTTTCCTACTCACCAAAATGGGCACTTCTCTTCCAGGAAATCACACAGACACACACATTCCCACACACGCACACACACTCAGCAATTGCAGGATTCAAACCCCTACCTAACTATGTCATGATACTAGTGAAGTACGCATTAACACAACGCACTATACACTTTACTGGGATTTTTCATTTCCACTGCTACATTTGTAGGATGCTGACATCTTCAGACTTGCCAAAGGGGAATATAACATTTGTCAGGCGTTTTCCTACTCACCAAAATGGGCACTTCTCTTCCAGGAAATCACACAGATACACACGTTCCCACACACACACTCAGCAATTACAGGATTCAAACCCCTACCTAACTATGTTATGATACTAGTGAAGTATGCATTAACACAACACGCTATATGCTTTACTGAGACTTTTCATTTCCACTGCTATATTTGTAGGATGCTGACATCATCTGACTTGCCAAAGGGGAATATAACACTTTGTCAGGCGTTTTCCTACTCACCAAAAAGGGCACTTCTCTCTAAAGAAATCACACAGAAACACACATTCCCCCACACACACACACACTCAGCAATTGTAGGATTCAAACCCCTACCTAACTATGTTATGATACTAGTGAAGTACGCACGACGCGCTATATGCTTTACTGAGATTTTTCATTTCCACTGCTATATTTGTAGGATGCTGACATCATCAGACCTGCCAAAGTGAAATATAACACTTGTCAGGCATTTTCCTACTCACCAAAAAGGGCACTTCTCTCTAAGGAAATCACACATTCCCACACACACACACACACTCAGCAATTGCAGAATTCAACCCCCTACCTAACTATGTTATGATACTAGTGAAGTACACATTAACATGACGCGCTATATGCTTTACTGAGATTTTTCATTTCCACTGCTATATTTGTAGGATGCTGACATCATCTGACTTGACAAAGGGGAATATAACACTTGTCAGGCGTTTTCCTACTCACCAAAAAGGGCACTTCTCTAAGGAAATCACACAGAAACACACATTCCCCCACACACACACTCAGCAATTACAGGATTCAAACCCCTACCTAACTAGGTTATGATACTAGTGAAGCACGCAATTAACACAACACGCTATATGCTTTACTGAGATTTTTCATTCCCACTGCTATATTTGTAGGATGCTGACATCATCAGACTTGCCAAAGGGGAATATAACACTTGTCAGGCATTTTCCTACTCACCAAAAAGGGCACTTCTCTCTAAGGAAATCGCACAGAAACACACATACTCAGCAATTGCAGGATTCAACCCCCTACCTAACTATGTTATGATAATAGTATAGTACACATTAACACAATGTGCTATATGCTTTACTGGGATTTTTCATTTCCACTGCTACATTTGTCAGATGCTGACATCATCAGACTCCACCTGGTACTGTGTGCACTTTGTTGTATGCAATCATAGGACTGCACCATGGGGGACAGCAGGTGTTAGCTTGAACAGGACACCACAATACTTGGCTTGTGTGATCTATCTCTGGACCAGTTGCCAACCCATCATATGACAATACATATCTATGCACAGAATGTTGACTATGTAGATACGACGTGTCTGGGATATTGGACATTGTTTATAACTTCAATCATGTAGGACCCCATGGCCTTGCAGATCACATATCATAGGCATATAACACTATAGTTCCCATGGTCTGTTGTGCACCAACACTTGTGGGGTGTGCCATATGTTGCTGTAACCAGTTCAACAGTTTCATATCCTGTAGAGAGGGTAAGGCTCATCAGACTGTTCAGGTGCAGGGTCTGTTTGTTCTGCAGTTCACGTATGACACATATGGGATACATTGTAATTCACTCAATGCCATGTGTTCAGCTTTGGGAGTACCTGTATATCCAATCTACATGTGATATCCCCTGGTATGATGATAGGGCCTTTTGACAGTGGGAGGTGGCTATGTATGTATGGCCTTGTGTGACAGGGGATGTTGGCATTGTCAGTCATTTACAGTTGGCCCTGACTCAGGACATATATGAGTTTACATTGCTATGTATGACATAGCTGAAGGAAGTGCCATAGTTCTGTCTGGGCTCCTTCACAAATAATCTTACCAAACACCAAGGAACATAGGCACTAAACCCATGTTATACACTTTTACACACAACACCCTACTGATCCTTTTTGTTCAGTCAAATGAGTATTTCATCACAGTATCATGACATGTCCGAGGGTTGGCTTTGTGTGTAGTCTCCAGTCCAGCTGGTGAATATGGGGATTGTCAGTAAATGTTACAACTGCCTTATGTACACAGACAACCCTCCCCTCCTCCAAACATACCCGGATACTTGTGAGAGATGTAACTCTATGGACAAACTGGAGGCTGAGCTCTCTAGACCCATGACTGGCACAGTCTATCAGGAGGAGAAGGTAACCACACACACTACGACTCCAGTGTCACACAGGCCTATAGCAACAGCAGACCAAACACATAAACACACAATCACATACTCGGAGGCTCTAAATAAACCTCTGCCTGAGCAGCAAAGACCCCCACAGCAGACACCCAGACACCTGCTTCCCCAACAGTATACCCACATATCACAAAGTACACAATGTCACTGTGCCACACAGTCAGTGCCCTTAAGGCTAAACAACACACCTAATACACCTGTGATAGGTGATTGTATTGTCAGACACACTGATGTCCCACACACCAGGCTGACCAAGGTGAAGGTCACTGTAAGCTGTCTAATGGGTGCCAGGATGCACCACATAACACATGCACTCAGGTCACTCCAAAGCAAGTACAGATATGACTCCATTATTGTCCATGCTGGTGTGATTGTCCTGAGAAGTTCCTCCCTGGACTACATGAAATGAGACATACAGCAGCTCTATGATCATGTAGGCCAGGCTGGTATGACCCTGTCCTTGTGTAGTATCTTACCCTCACCAAGAATGATGCCACAGTATAAAGACAACATGATCAATTTTAACAGTCAGCTAACGTATGTGTGTCATTCACAGGGGATCCAGTGTCTGTTGGCCTGGGATGACATGCTCATCATGCCACGTTGCTTCACTAGGGACACCTTGCACCTGACACCCCTGGCCTTTCGAATACTGGCTAAGGCACATGGCACACCCATAGTGCCTTTTTTAGTCAGGGCTCACATAACAAATCCCACTCCATAGACAATACCAGGTGAAATTAATGAAGGGTAATGCTGCTCAATGCCAGAGGTGTACACCTCAAACTGCATGCACTCAAGGCTCTCTTCAGTATGGGAAATATAAATATCTGTGCAGTAACAGTCACCTGGTTCGAGGCTCCTGACAGCACCCCAGCACTACCAGGTTACACATCATACCATGGTTTTCTGACACAATAACCAGGCCACACCACATAAGGGGGGAGTATCCATATACGCCAGAGATACACAAACCTCCAGGATAGTAGCACTGCACAAATCATTGGGGACCATCCATGTGTAAGTAACAGTGGCTTAAACCGCCTTTCAGGTAGTAGCCTGCTACAGACCACACTCCCAAACCCAGGGAACACACTCGGCTTTCATGAGAACAAAACACTGTAGAATATGTAGGTGTGTACATTATATTGGATGACCTGTAGTAGCCAAACATTTACTGGGAATACTACTGAAGCCCCAAGACCCTCGCACAATGGTTCCGCGTATATATCAAATCAAATGCTATGGAACAAGTGGTCAACACCCCCACATGAGGGGTATACATATTGGACCTGGTCGTCACCAACATGGGGACTCTATGTTCCACACCAGAGGTATATCCCTCATTGTTAAGGTCACACCATACATTTATGTCACCGGACATCCATATCCCATCCCCACACCCAGCCAAGGTAATCTCGGTGAGGTACTTCTCAAAAGCAGCAACCGTCATACTTCTCAGAACAGAGGTGTTTTTCTTCAAAGCACCCAGGCCACTGGGAACTACGACTCATATCACAGTATCCTTTGCAAACCCATTGTATGGACACCTACAGGAATGCATGGATCATGCTATCCCACATGACTCCAAGACTCACTCCTCTAAAGGCAGGTGACCTGTCTGGTGTGCCCCAGCCATAAATAAGCTATGCAACAAAAGGAGGAGGCTACTACATGACAGAGCAGTCTCCCACAAAGGGGAGGCATCTCTGATCAGTACTCTCAAGAAGCTACAATCAGTCATAACATCATGTAAGACCAGCTTCGACACTATGATTGCACATGACACTAAAGGCAATCACATGCCCTTCTTTAGTTATGTCAAGAACCTGGGTGGCAACTCCCAGATATGCTCTGTGTTACTGCATAATGACAACGAAGGACACTTAACCCACACACATTGCCAAAATCCTAGCAGACAGGTTGAGTGCATATTCTTAACCCCTATACCCCACACACACATGTCCCTGACAACAGAGTGTAGCCTCCCTGACATCACAGATGAACATGTGAGAGCTGCCCTCTCCAAAGCAATAACACAGCATCAATGGGTCCAGACGGTGTCCCAGGCTGCATCCTACACATGCTTCATGAAGAACATAACATCCACATAACATCACTGTTCAATATCAGACTTACTACAGAATATGTACCTAAGGAATGGCATACAGCAACAGTGGCCCCGCTCCACCATGGTGATTCCACAAGGGACCCTGGACACTATCAGCCTATAAGCCTGACTAGCCTGGTCTGCAAAGCTATGGAGAGTATCATCCTGGGACACATTTACAGATGTTGACAACCTCAGGACACTGGATCCTACCCAATTCACCTTTGTTAAGGGCAGATCTCGCCTCTTGCACCTGCCGACTTCTTTAAATCAGTTACCAGGGCCATACACATAGGGAAGGTAGTCCACACAGCCTACCTGGACCTCACAGACCCCTTTGGGCTACACTCGGGCATCTTAGATACACTCACCAGCTTACATATCAACACACATGCCCCAAGTTGGATTGCAAACTGGATCAGGGATAGCACCCACATGTTCAGACGTGCAGGTGCCATGTCAGACTCTACATCAGTTACATGAGGCATCCCACAAGGCTCAGTTCTGAGACCTGTCTTGTACAGTATATATTCCTGTGAGGTACAGGCTAGCACGGGGGGAGTATGGCTGACCAGGTTCACAGATGACTGCAGACCGGGTGCCATAATCGACTCTACAGCTGACACATGCATCCTCCTACAGGGTCTCCCAGAGATGGATAAGTGGTGCCAGAGCCATAGCCTACAACTAACTGCCATACAATGCATACACATCCCCTTTGTGAATGACAAAGTGCACACAGATTAACACATAGGTGGTGATCCATTACATAGAGAAGGTGTACATATGGATTTGGGGTCCACAGTAGATACTCATCTCTCCTTTGAATATCACATTGGCAAAGTGGTTAGGTAGACCTTCTATATAGCCCACCTTATCCCAAAAGGTTACACATCTAAATCCAGAGAGGTCATTGTGCACCTGTACTCATCACACCCATACTTGAGTACATTGTCCCATTTGGGATGTACCTTACCCGACAACTGCAGCAACTGTCATGATCCCTAAGGTACCTCACGAAGTGGAACAGGAGACTCATACAGATGCCCTACACAGTTCAGCTACAGAAACACCAGCTGTACTCGGTTGCTTAACGTTTACCCAGATGCAATCTGTGGCTGCTGTATGCAGCCATGTCCAGACCAGACTTGTTGGACATGCTTCACCTCAGGATATCAGAATCCCTTACAGTTACACACTCCAGGACTTCTACCTCAGCACAGAATTAATAGGACATGCTGGAGGAACAGATTCATAACCCAGAGGTTCCCCTCACTCTGGGACGACATCCCATTCCAAGTTAGGCAGAGTCCCTCACTGACCCTCTTCAAGGGAAATACTGACAAGTGGATGGGTGATCATACATTTACCCCTGGGATCTCTCCTGGATCCCTGCTAGAAAGAGGCACAGTACACTAACCATACTACGGCTATCTTGTGTGACTTATTATTCAAAGGCACAGGGTGGTGACAGCCATACACACTCTGGCTAGGCTTCTGAATGCCCTAGGGCTGATACCTAGTATCAACCTATGTACCTATAATAATGTTTGGAGTGCACATTGTTTATTGATGATACTGACTGCAGATTTGTTATTCTCTTTACTTTCCCACTTTCTATGTAAAACATATTTATCTGTTGAACATATTTGATTATGACAGGATTCTCAGATGTTATATATGTGTCTGTTGTCTTATAACTGTGTGCACAAGGCAGGATTATTGGCTAGGGAGAGGTTCTTGGGTTAACAGGTGAACTGCCAGATATGTCTGGCCCACTGCTGCACTCAGACAAGGCCTAAGTGTGTGAGCATGCCCAGTTTGCACATTCACTGTTTTGTTGCCTGACATTTGTTTCATTTCTTTAAGTGTGGGAGCATGCCCAGTGTGACCTTTCAGTATGTTGCTGTCTGGAGGGCAGTACATTTGTTACCATGTGTGAACATGCCCAATATTAACACGTGTACTATGTGTGTTTGACATCAAGTTATATTTATAATGCAGGGCTCACCTTTGTGTCATAAGTTGACATGTATTATGCTGTGACTCCGGGGTTTCCATGACACACTTATCAGCATGTCTTCATACAAGCTGACCAGTGAAATACTGCTTGGTTTGGTGGTTTGGTACTGTGACTATAGTGCACAGTATCCTGGGTTCGAGGCCTGTCACTGCTTTAAATTTTCATACTGGCCAGACCAGACTGCTTATAGTCAATTAAAGCATATATGTGCATGTTTACCTGCTTTTGCTCAACTATGGGCATATTTGACCAGACTTGACCAACATTGCTCAACAGTTTTCAACATTGCTGAACGTTGGCCAAAATTGCTCAACATTGCCCAAAGTTGTGCCAGTTAGCGTGTACGCTTATGTTTACATATACTACTTAGTGGCAAAGCTGTTTAGCACTGCTTTATATTGCTTAACACAGGTCAATCATGCCTCAGGTGGTGCTGCAGGGCTGCCTATGTCGGATGCACATAGTACACTCCCTATACATGTTTGACAACAGGTAGTGTCAAGTTAGGCATCCCTTTTACTGTATGTGCGGGTCAGGGAGAGGTATAATTTCCAGGGTTCCTACTGAGCCAGTGTATGTGCTATGCGTTGCCTCTTTGCAAGGCCAAAGCCTACTGGGCACTCCTCCTTCTGCCTACTGGGGCAGGCTGAGGTTGTTCCTCCTCCGAGTCACCCTCCGCCTGTGGTGGCCCGGGCCTATGCTGATCCTGCTGCAGCTGTTTTCACAGGATCATATTATGTAGCATAGCACATACCATGACAATTTGGGTACATGTAGTTGGTGAGTACTGTAAGGCTCCACCAGAGGTGTCCAGGCACCGGTACCGTGACTTGAGCAGCCCAAACACATGCTCAATTACATTTTGTGTTTGTGCATGTGCCTCATTATGGCATTCCTGTTCTGGTGTGTGTGCATTTCTGATGGGTGTCATCAGCCACGGCTCCAGAGCATATCCAGCACCCCCCACTAGGTGACCATGAGGGATGTCCCCATTGGCAAATGTCTGGTACAGCTGCGTCAGATGCCAGATATGGGAATCGTGGTAGCTTCCAGGGCAGCCAGCACACACATTCATTATTATGCCCTGGGCATCACACACGACCTGGCAGTTGATGGAGGGGAAGCCCTTGCAGTTAATGTAGGCCCTACCCAGCTCACCAGCTGGTGCTTTGATGCGTATGTGCGTGCAGTCTATTGCACCCACTACCTCAGGATATTCTGCTATTTGCTGGAAGAGACGCATATTGCTGGCCAATACCTCACTGGAATTGGGGAAATATACATGATCACTGACATGGCATCCAGGAACTGGTGCACTACCCTGGATGCTGATGCCTGTGATATCCCCATCATATCACCAGTTGGTCTCTGGAAGGTACCTGTTGCTAGTATTCGTAGGCCAACACATACCTTGGTTTCCACTGGAATGGGTTCCCCTCTGTTGGTTCTGTGTGTGAGGCGTGGCCTGCACAACTCAACAATTTGCTGCATGAGGTCTCTGTCCACTCTATAGTGCTCCACTATCTCCAGCTCATGTAGCCCCTGGTAGGTTACCCTGGGCCTGTACACTCTTCTCTGTCTCCTCACTGGGGGTTGGTTGGCAGCATTCCCATTGTCACCACCCTCAGCATGTTGCATATGTCGGTTTATGACAGCAATGGCAGCCCCTAACATTTCTTTGTCTCAGTTAAGCCTTTTCAATATTCACTTCTCTTAGCTTACTGCAGTACTGCAGTGTCTCTGAGGAATACATGGTGAAAAGTTGTTTGCAGAGTTTTAAGTGCTGGGCTGGTTTACTGCCTGTGTAATTGCCTGATTCTGATTATTTCCACCTGCTAGCTCTGCTGATTCTCCCTGGTTAACTTCCTACTGTTTGTTGTGCTTCCTTTTCCCTTTCCATTTCCTCAGGGGGGCAGCGCCGCACACACTAGCGCAAATGAGCGCACACGTGCTAACATGCACGCACACAGGCTTAGATGGAGTTACATTAGCTAATTCCTGCTTAAACGCATGCACACAGGCTTACACGGCCTAACACTTGCTAATTCCTGCTTAAACATGCGTACACAAGCGCAAACGCACTTACATAGACTTAGACAACATTACACGATAACTCCTGCTTATACACGCGCGCACACAGTCTTACTCAGATATACAGGCATGCACACGTGCGCATACATGTTGCAAGCATTTTTGCAAGAAACTTTGGTGATATCCACAGTGTGCACATTCTATTTCTTGACTTTAGCTAGGATACCTGTTGACACACCTCTTCCAGTGATGAGCAACTGACAGCTAACACATGCCACTCTGCTCCAATGAGCTTATCTTCTTTCATACATACCCCCCTCGTGATGTCACCTATATCCTACTCTGTTACTCCCCTTATCCTAGTCTTACACTCCACTGACTGTGCTCATTTGCTATGTAGACTTGTGATTTACTATCTTACCCTCATTTGCATAGGATTGCCTACTAATGCTTGGTTACATCTCTTAGACTGGGTTCCCCCCTTAGCAACCTCTACTCGGTAGCCATGTTGTCTTCAGCCTGCCATTGCCTTGCATTGTACATTGAAAATTCCCATAAAATCCACATTTGTGGGTTTTAATTTTTATTTTTCTGATTTTCAGAGCGCAGCTCATTTGCGCGGCGCTGCGCTACCCTTAAACATTGGAAATCGGAGAAAAAATGTTTTATTTTTTTCCATATTGCATTGGGAAACATTGCCACTGGCCGTATATTTGGCCATTGGCATGCTTCCTCTACTGGATGCAACCTTTATTTGGAGCTGTCATGGCTCCGTTTTGCTATTTGCAGAATGGTACTCAGTTGTCAACTGAGTACATTTCTGCAAATAACAATGCTCTTACTTGGACAGGTTTGGGTTTCCTGAATCGCAAATCTACCTCATTTGCATGCCTTTCTGCTGCAATTGAGGTAATTTGCATATCCGAGCCCTGTCCATGTAAGAGCCGTTTTAGGAGCTCTCTTGCACGCCCCTGCAGGCTGTTCCTGGATCGCTCGTCGGACATGATGGCTGCATGGAGTCTTACTCTACTCTTAGACTCCGTGCAAGCCATCGTGAATCCGGCCCAGTAACTATTGCATTTGTAATATTTTGTAAGCAGCTTACAATATCTCAGCAACCACTCAAGTTAGACACCTACTGTCAGCAACATTTTATTCATCTAGCTGAGAGCTTTCATATGAGGCTAAGGAGTTCTGTCTGTGTTACTTGGTTGTTGAGATATTTAGAAAAAATTGACAACTATATCTATATAAATTAATATAATAAAATCAACAGTTAATATCTATTTACCTGCATTAGACAGAGGTCAAAATTAATGTAGTTGAGTTTACCTTTGTGTAAGTTTTAAGACGAAATCTTTTAAAACCTTGTACATAGCATGGTTTTGGAATTATTGATGCAAATATGAACAAGCAATATTTGACGCCTGGAGACGTCAGTGGGAGTTAACTGCAGATGCACCTATAGGCATCCCAGTGACCTTGCACTTTTGTCCCCTTGACACTGCTCCCCAAGCAAAGCCCCAGGCATCTGTTGTGACTGACTATTTTTTGGCCCGAGGGGAGAAGGGCCAAACTGGATTCAAGGATATTCGATGTTTCTACCAAGTGATTTCTCTTTTCATAAATCCTAGAACTGGAATTTGAAAGATAATGGATGTTGGTGATGGGACCAAAGAGACTTCAGATACCATTGTATCTTAGTTGTGCAGTGTTGCAAGAGGTATCATGAGAATTATGGGTGCCATGAGATGCAGAATCCTAAGGCATTCCCTCACAGTGACAGCAGTCTGAGTGGAAAACTATTGGAATATATCTAAGTACCAATACATTTTTCCTGTGGAAGAAAAGCTCTTTGTACTGAGGTGTATAGTAGGTACTCCAGAAACTCAATCCTGTGAAATGGAGTCAAAAAGAATATTGAATGTTCTCTTGGAATCCCAGCTTATGTAGATCTTGTATCCAAGTGAGAGCTTCCTGACTCTCTGAAAAAGTGCAATGATAAGCAAGTCTTCTAAATATGTAAAAATGTGGATATATCCTGTAGCTTGCAGTTGGGTTATGTCAGGAGCTAGGGAGCTAGACACCTTGTGAACACTCTTGGAGCAGTGAATAGGCCAAAGGGTAAGACAGAGAACTAATAATGTGATTCAGACACACAAAACAATAAGAAATGCCGGAAATCTGGATAAATAATGTGAAGATAAGCATCTTTTAAACCTAAGGTTATCAAAAAACTCAAATGAGGAAGAAGGGGTGACAGACTGTGAAGTAAAAACATTTTGAACTTGGACACAATCACAAACTTGACTCAGGAAAGAAAGATCTAGAAATAGTCTCCTTGAATTTTCTTTCTTTGTCTCTAAAAATTCTAGAATAAAATCTTTTTTCCCAACTGGGGAGGAGGAACTGCTTCTATTAACCTCTGAGACATCAAGTGGTACAGGTCAAGAGGGAAGATAAAGGTGTGTGGTCTTGCAAATAAGGAGGAATCCTGTGAAAATAATGGATTTTCTCACACTGCCATCTGTATCCTAGCTGGATCATTCTCAGATTCCATTTGTCTGAAACAGTCTGTTGCCAAATAAAGGAAGATTCAGACTTTCTGGAAGGGATAAGCGACTGCCAGAGATTGGACAGGCAAGGTCCCTTAAACAGTTATTCTGCCTTATTTGACTGTCCTTTGTACTTTGGGATCCAGCTTTCTCTTTGGAACCTCCCTGCTATTGATTTTTAAATGCCTGCTTACCACCGTTCTATTCTACTGTTTTTTTTTTTTTTTGTTTATTTGTTTCTTGTTGTCAAAATATGATGAGGAAGCAGAAAATCCAATGGAGACTTTACAGAAGTGGTGAGGTGAAAAATCTGAGTGATTCCCTAAATCAGCTTAAATCTTTCATCATACCTTTTGCTAACCTCTGCAGCAGAGTGTCCAAAAACTAAATCTCTATTCAAAGGATAATTCAAAATGTCATTTTGATATCTGGGAGGCAAACCTCCATAAAACAGTACCACTAACCATGAAAGTAGTATCTACAGAGTCATAAGCACACTTTAAACAATGAGTAGTGACTTGAGAAACAGAAGAAATGAAAACACACAAAGCAGAGTTATCCTGACAAGAAGAAACTGCAGCCAAAACATTTGCCATGCTTACACAATCCTATAAACTTCAAACTTTTAAAAAGCAAAGTCACAGAAGTATATACATTTTCCCCAAACTTATCAAAAGCTTTAGTATCCTTATTAGAAGGAAAAGGATTTTAATTAACAAAATGTTTGGCAGCAGCTGGAATAACTAAAACTATACTTGCTGTGTCACACCTGGGTGAGAATAAAAACTTGAAATACTGAGGAACTTTGAATATTCTGTTTGATTTCTTAGGGGCAGCAGGTTCCTGTCAGGGAAAGCACAGGCTGTGACAAACACATCCTGCAGTGCTGACAGCACTGGAAGATGGGCAAAGGTTCTGGTAATTCCAGTTGTATCAACTCCCAGTATTTTCTGAGGGAACAAGAAACCAGTGTTCTTCCACTGAAAACACTAGCACATTCTGTAAATCTTAGAGAAAGTTAATCCTTCACAAGGAGATTCAGACCCCATACTCTCCTCAGAATCTTGATCAGAAACATGAAGAGAAAAACATGCATCTTATCCCTTCACATTTCTCTACATATTCAACTTTTTAAACTCTTCAGGGAAAGAAGAATCCATTCTCTTTTAAAGAAACCACCTTGCAAGAAGGGTCAAAAGCCTGTACAATATCCTATTCCAGGTCCAATAAATTACTCCTGTCCAGAGAAACTGAATGTTTAATTTTCTGTCTCTTTTTGACAGGAAAGTTGGAGCAACCACAGCTAGTATTGCCAGCAACAGCTTTCCCAGGGATGGGTACAAAATTCTGGCCATGCAAGAGTACATTATCTGTCCCTTCTCCCATAACTGACAAGAGTGGCTCTTCCTTGCCCACTCAGGAGACCCCAACAGCTGCAAAGGATGTGGCTAACCCTGGTCCATGATGACTGTATGAAAAACACCAGAGGGATCTGAGGAAAAGGGAGAGTGGTCTGAGGAATCAGGTTTGACCACAGCAAAGTCACCCACCTGTGGCTGAGGCAAATTACTAGCAAGTTGTGGTGACAAAAGTTGCTTAACTAACTTTTTCTTTCTGTGGCTAGAAAAAAGTCTGACTGAAGTACTGGTAGTTTGTTCCATGGTCAAGTCAAAAACCAAGCTCATTTCATGAGGCAGCTTAGCAGCAATAGTTGGTAAAACAGGAAAGTTGCAATAAAGACAGTTTTCCCATGGAAAAAATGTAAAAGCATTTTAAGCACTTTCCAAAAAGGCAAAATAAACATAACTTCACCACAGAACTAGTTTTAAACACCATTTAGCAATTTTATACTGTAAAAGTAAAAAAGTGTGCTCATTTTAAAAACTCCATAAAAGTAACATGACAGTCAATAAAATATAGTTGTTTTACACAGAAAACTAGTTTAAAAAAATTACTTCTTTTTTATGAGTATCCCTTATGAAAATTGTTACTAAGTGTTTTTATTTCATGTCATTTTTTTATTGTATCTAACAATTTTTTTGTAAACTTGTCTATTGTTATATTGCATACTTGTCTTTGTAACTTGTAGGAGCTTTTCTCCTCGGGCCTCTACTGAAAATGGACATGTATCCAGTTAGACTAGCCCAGTCAACAAATGTAAAATAAATAAATAAAATAAGATAAAAAAGTAACATGGAAGATTTTTCCCTGAAGTGAACTTATCTACCCAGCATTAGAATACTGTTAAATGACCATTGATATGTGTAAGCCCACACAGAAGCACTTTGCAAGGTGGCAGGAAAAGGGCTTGGCACCAAAACCAGTCATTTTAGTCAGCTCAGCTTGAGCTGACTAATGGTTTGGGAGCATTGGTTTGAGAGTGTGGAAGGTGTCCTAAAGCTTCAGAAGCTGTCCAGCTGTTATATCTTATGCAGGATATAAAGTACAGTTGCACAAGTCATACTTACCTATATTAGTAGATGTTTGCTTTTCACACTGCCTCAGTGGCATATGGATTCTGTGCCTGTACAAACTCACACTGGCAACCTTCGAGGTCTCAGAATTTCCTACTCTGACTCGTGTGACAGGATTGGCTAACCCCAGTCACAGAAAATCAGGCTTTTAGTGCTAAGTAGGAAGAACCAAGAAGAATCAGAAGCAAGAAATGCCTGAAATCAACCAATCTGCAGCCACAAAACACAAAAACAAATAACCAACAATAGCCAACAATCCAATAAGCTTGGATACCATTGAACTATAAATAAAATAAGGGGATGGTGGGTGGGGGCTGCCACAGAGGCAGTGTGAAATTCAAACATTTAGAAGTTATGTACCTACCATAATGTTCCATGTTAGTTGTCTTCTTCTCGCCTTCTTTCTTGCTGGATGGGTTCGGAGCCGATCCTTGGCTCCGACTCGGCCACTCTAAAAGCTCGAGAGCTAGCTCCACCGGCTCGAGGCTCCCCTATATCCCACAATGCTAGGCGGTAACTCCTCAGATCTCGTTTGAAAGCTAAGACCAGCAAGGAAATTCCATAAAAGACAAAACAAACTCCTCTAGGTCTGTCCAGGCTAGGGGGAAGGAGGGTGGGACTCAAGAAAGAAGGCGAGAAGAAGACAACTAACATGGAACATTATGGTAGGTACATAACTTCTAAATGTTAAGTTGTCTATCTCGCCTTCATTCTTGCTGGATGGGACCGCGTCCCTAGCACCTTATCCCGGGTGGCCTATCGGAACAGACTCTTGAGTACAGTGGAACCAAAGTTGGCTCGGTCCCTAGAGGCCAAGTCCAACTTATAATGAGAAATAAAGGTATGGGGAGAAGCCCAAGTAGCTGCAGAACAAATCGAATCAATAGGCAGCCTATCTTGGAAAGCTATAGATGTAGCTAAAGCTCTAGTTGAATGAGCCCTGGGTTTGGATGGCAAGTGTTGATGTCTGATCTCATACACAAGGGTAATCAATGAAGTAAGCCATCTAGAGAGAGATACTTTAGAAACTGGAAGGCCCATTCTACCTTCTGCATAAGAAACAAACAGTTGATCAGACTTCCTAAATTGTTTGGTCCTGTCTAAATAGTACCTAAGTTGGCGATGAACATCTAAGCAATGTAACTTTTGTTCTGATCTGTTGGAATAATTAGGGAAGAACACAGGAAGATCAATGGTTTGATTCAAATTTGCCAGTGAAGCTATCTTAGGCAAAAAAGACGGGTTAGTACGTAAGGACACCCTATCCTTATGAAACACAAGATAAGGGGGTCGACTACACAGAGCATGGAGTTCAGAGACTCTTCTAGCTGAAGTGATAGCTACTAAAAAGAGTGTTTTCCAAGATAGTAACTTCATTGAACATGAAGCGGCCGGTTCGAAAGGGGGAAGAATTAAGGACGCTAGAGCCAAGTTGAGATCCCATTGAGGAGGAGGATCCCTGATTGGTGGTTTGAGGAGAAAAACTCCCTTTAAAAAGGCTTTACAGAGTTTGTGAGACATAATGGAGGACTCTGAGACTCCAACATGAAAGTTCGATATTGCTGCCAGTTGAACTTTGATGGTAGACGGTGACGAACATGAGTGGAAAAGTTCGGCTAGAAAGTCTAGAACTGATTGAATGGAAGCAGTGAAAGGATCTATACTCTTTGACTGCACCCAACAGGAAAAACGTTTCCACTTACTATGATAAATCTTCTGAGTGGAAGATTTATGAGAGGCTATCAAAATATCTCTAACTGAGTGAGATATTAGAGGAAGCCTGGCTAGAGTTGGAATTGGAGGAACCACGCTGTGAGGTTCAGAGAAGGGAGGGAGTGGTGCAACTGACCCGACTGATGCGTCAAGAGGTCTGGAACTGGGTCCAGATGCCAAGGTTGCTCCAACAGATAACGGTGGAGAAATGGGAACCAAACCTGCCGAGGCCAGTAAGGGGCAATAAGGATCATGGAAGCTTTCTGAGCGATGGCTTTCTGTATTAGCTGAGATATCAGTGGGAAGGGAGGAAAAGCATACAGAAGTCCCCGAGGCCAATCGTGTACTAGAACGTCTCTGCTGGGGTGGCCTGGTTGGGGAAAGAGGGTGAAAAAATGGCCGCACTTGCTGTTTTGGGGAGTAGCGAAAAGGTCGCAGCAAGGCCGGCCCCACTTTCGAAAAACTTTCTCCAACACTGAAGTCTTCAGAGACCACTCGTGAGGCATGAGAATAGCTCTGCTCAATTTGTCTGCAATCACATTCGACTTCCCGGGAATGTGCGTTGCTAACAGAAACCGCTGAGAAAAAATCGCCCATTGCCACAGTCTGAGTGCCTCTCGACATAAGGGGTAAGATCTGGTTCCGCCTTGTTTGTTGATGTACCACACTACAGACATATTGTCTGTCTGAATTGCTATAGTTCCCTTGGGAAGAGAGTCTTGTAAGGCTTGCAACGCTAGAAGCACTGCTCTCATCTCTAGGACATTTATGTGCAAGTGGCACTTGAAAGGTTGCCACATGCCTTGGACCGTCCTGCCCTGGTAATGCCCCCCCCCCCCCCGCCCGATCAGGGAGGCGTCTGTTGTCACTGTAGCAACCGGAGGGGAAGGGACGAAAGGTCTCCCTAGGTGGAGCTGGGGAGATGTGATCCACCAAGAGAGATGATTCTTGCACGATTGAGTTATCCGAATAGGATGGGACATTGGAAGTCGCTGGAAAGACCATTGTGTGAAGAGCATCCATTGTAAGATTCTAATATGGAAGTGAGCTAATGGTAGAAGAGGGATGGCCTCCGCCATAATCCCTAAGACCTTCAGGATCAATCTGGCTTTGACTTTGTTGCTCTGCAAGACAAGAGAGACCTGTCTGTGTATGTCTGCTATTCTCTGCTCTGTGAGTCTGGCTGACATGTTGACTGTGTCTAGATTTGCGCCTATGAAGGTAATAACATGACAAGGCGACAAGACAGACTTTTCGTAATTTATTGAAATGCCTAGTGTCTGACATGTGTGAAAAGTGTAGTCTCTGGCAAGAAGCAAAAGATGCTTGGTGGGGGCTGTAAGGAGCCAGTCGTCTAAATATGGAAACACCTGGAATCCTTGTCGTCTCAGATGAGAGGCAACCACTGCCATGCATTTGGTAAACACTCGGGGGGCTGTAGTGAGACCAAAGGGCAGGGCTCTGAATTGGAAATGACTGGTTCCCAGCCTGAAGCGGAGGAATCTCCTGGAGCGTCGACTCATTTTGATGTGATAGTAGGCATCCTGGAGATCGATCGAGCACATCCAGTTGTCCTGCCCCAAAAGAGGTAGAATGGACTGCAGCGTGACCATCCAGAACTTTGTTTTCTTGACAAACTTGTTCAAGTTGCTGAGATCCAAAATGGGTCTCCAGTCCCCTGTTTTCTTTGGAACCAAAAAGAACTTGGAGTAGATTCCGGATCCTGTTTGGTCTGCTGGAACTGGTTGAATGGCTCTTTTTGCAAGCAACTTTGAAATTTCTAATGCTGCTTGCTCCCTTTGACTGGGTGGAACGTCTGGAAGGGATTTTTTGGATTGCTTCGGAATGAAAAGAAATGGGATTCTGTAGCCTTCGGAAATGATAGACTGTACCCACTTGTCTTGAGTTAGGGATAGCCAGGCTTTTGGGTACAGCGATAATCTTCCCCCGACTGCCTCCGAAGGTGGACAGTCGGGCAACACCTCAGGGATGCTGAAAGGGCTTGTCGGAAAAGGATTCTCAACTGCCCTGATTCTGCGGGCCCCCTCTGCCTCTAGGACGGCGTCTACCATTATTGTTCCCCCCCCTGCCTCTAGAGGGGAATCGACTCTGTGCGTCAGGCAAATCTCCCTGAGATTGCTTGCGGAACCACATCTTTCCCCCCTTCTGGCCTTTGGGGTAAGGCCTAGAAGGAGTAGAAAAACGGACTCCGACGGCAGAGAAAGTTTTGCCATCAGTCTTGCACCTAGTCAGGGTTTCCTTCACTTGAGGACCAAAGAGGGATGATCCATCAAACGGGGAATTAGTGAAGGATGCCTTGAAAGGGTCCACAAAGTTACATAGCCGCATCCAGGCGTGCCGACGCAAGGCTACACCTGTACCTGCCGCTCTACTCGCTCCATCCGCCGCATATGAAAGGAGGCGCATGGAGGAGTTAGTTATAGAATTAAGGGTCGCCAGCTGAGAGTTCATCCTATCCTGAAAACCTGCAGCTGTTGGGTCCTTTAACATTTCGCTCGCTTCCTTGAGCAAATGCCTCTGAAGACGAGTGAAATGACACAGGTAATTCAGCGAGCGCATAGTAAAGGTCGCTGACGAGAACATCCGCTTCCCGTACCTGTCCATCGACCTAGACTCCTTGTTAGGAGGATGAACAGGCACCGAAGGATCAGCTAACTCCTTCTTGGTGGCCGCAGCCACTACCATAGCATCAACAGAGACGCCTTTGGTTAAATATTCTTTGTCCTTGGGGGCAGTGATAAATTTTGATGGTCTCCTGGGGATGGGTTCCACTGAATCAGGAGTCACCCAGGCCTTCTTTGCCACCACTTGCATAAGGGGGTCAAAGGGAGGGGACACCCAGGAGGTGGAAGGGCGAGAGCCAAACACCTCAAGATACACCGATTCATCCTCTGAAGGGTTGAGGGCTGGCCAATTCCCCCTCTGTTTTAAGATTTCGAGGATGTCTGCAAAGGAGACATCTTCAGAGGGGGAACGAGGGGAACCTTCAGAATCCTCTAAATCAGTGTCAGAGGTGACAGACTCAGGGGAGTCAATGTGCTTCCTGTTGCACTGCCTCTTCCTAGGGGGCTCTCCTACCGGGTCAGGAGAGGCCTCGGAAGAGGAGGAGATCCCCACTGGGGAAACTTGAGGAGCTGGCTCTCTACGGTCGGGGATGAGAGAGTGAGCAGAAATCACCGGAGGCACCATGCAGGGAGGGGCAGAAGGAGCCGACTGTGGAGTTGAACCTGGTTCTAACACGCTCCTCATGACCTCGAAGGCACCCCTGTCAGGCAGAGCCGGAGGTCTCTGCTCCGAAAAGCTGAAAACCTCCCCCGGCACCGACAGTGATGGCTCCGAGGCCGATGTCGGAGCCGAACTCACCAGCGCCGAAGCACCGAGAGGGAGAGCGGGGTCGGACAAGGGTCCGATGCCACTCGCCCCCTCGGAGCCAATGAGGGAAGTCCGGCGCCGAGATTCTTCCAAGGAAGACATCGGAGCAGACGACAGCACCGAAGACAAAGGTATCGGTTCCGACGTCACCACAGTCTCGGTTTCTGAGCCGCCCCGGCTCCGAATTCAGAAGAGTCAGAGGAGGAACATTTTGAGTAATGGGAATGGTTCTCGACTGTTGAGTCGGACTTTGAAGCATCTGGGCCAGTGCCTCAGACTTAAGAAGTCGACTCACTACTCTCTGAAAGTCATGATCCGATAGTCTCGAAGACCTAGACGAGTGAGATCTATGGTTCCATTCAGACAGCAAAGGTGATGCTGGAGCCGAATGAACGGAGCCGATAGATGGAGATCGGGACCTTTTTTTGGAGGTCGGTTCCGACAATTTGATTGGAGCCGACTCAGTTATGTCTTCCTTGGCTCCGGCCGGAGCCAAGGAAATAGTAGGGGCATGCGTTCGAGATTCATCGGTTCCGGCCGGAGCCGATGTTCGAACAGCCTTTGGACCCCCAGAAGACGGCTCAGAGACCGGAGCCGAAGGTCTGGAAGGCTTAGAGGGTTTCCCCGAGGATTGAGTCGAGGGACCCTCAGGCTTCAATAAGACCCTTAGAATGAGCTTATTTTTACGCTCCTGCAGGACTCTAGGGCTGAAGCCATGGCAAACAGCACATGAGTCCTGCAGGTGCAAAGGCCCCAGGCAGTATACACAAGAATTGTGACCGTCTGTCAGAGACATCTTCTGACAGCACGAGTCACACTTCTTAAAGCCTGAGACCTTCGATTCTTTGGACATGTCCAAGAAAAAGACAAAGTGTAACCCACAACACACACACACACACACTGATTACACTTGTTAAATTTTAAATTAAAATTTAAATTAAATTAGTAATTAACTTAGAAATTGAATCCCTACAAAAACACAGTCACTCCAACTACTAGGAAGGGAGGGACTGGGCCTAAAGCCCAAGGGAATAAATTTAGCAAATTTAGGAGAAACTGGGGAAACTTGACTATAAAGGGGAGTAAACTACTTAACTTTTAAAATTATGAGGAAAAGCTAACTTAAAAGGGGTCTATCTGAGATACAACTAGTTATTTTAAACTAACCTGACGAGCCGGTTGAAAAAGCACCTCGATCGCTGTAGCGGCAAACGAGATCTTAGGAGTTACCGCCTAGCATTGTGGGATATAGGGGAGCCTCGAGCCGGTGGAACTAGCTCTCGAGCTTTTAGAGTGGCCGAGTCGGAGCTGAGGATCAGCTCCGAACCCATCCAGCAAGAATGAAGGTGAGATAGACAACTTAACATCTACTGTTACAGTTAAGTATGACTTACGCAATTGTTCTATGTTCATCATTCGTACCGCCTCAGTGGCATATAAGAATAGTTCTCAACCTGTTAGCACAAAAAATCTGGACAAAGCCAAAGGGCGGAGGACACAAAACACCAAAAATATGGACACATTTTAAATATTGCTCTTATATAAACTTAGAAAGTTGCTAGAATAAAAAGTCTTGTATTGCCATGCATTTTCTAGATGATATGAAGTCTGAAACTCAAATGTCTGTCATTATTTAGTGACTTTAATCCTCACTGATTTGCCACAAAAATCCAGAAATCCAAAAATTTTATGAGACACAGACCAAAAACGTGAGGCAAAAATCCGGGCATTCTGTGAAAATCTGGACAGTTCAGAGGTATGAAGTAGATCCACAAAGCTTAACCTACCTGGGAGGAGGAAGGATAAGGATCCAGGAGCCCATGGACAATGGTCTTTGCAAAATCTGCTCTGTAACTTGAGATAGAATCCATTTTGTAGTGCTTTGTAAATGTATGAAGAGAGGACCATGTTGCTATCTCTGGAATATTACTAGAGTCCACTCCTTTTCAATATGCCACCAAAGAGGATAAGGCTTTGGTGGAATATGCTTTAACCTTGCCTGGAATAGATATATCATGGTGGGAGCAACAAAATGCAGTAGCAAAGGAAAACCAGTGAGCAATCCTTTGCTTAGAGACAAGTTGACCCTTCTTTGACCCAGAATAGAAAATGGTTGTCCAGCTTTCCTAAAGGGTTTAGTTATGTAACTGTAGTATATGAACCTCAGAAATTAATTTGATTAAATTCTTTCTACTCCTTGATCTCTACTCTGTCTCGCTTTGATATCTTACATAATGCCCTCCCACAGAAAGTTTCTCTTAACTACCTTTCTTTATTTCCTCTTTCTAGCCTGCAGACCTGGCTAAGAAAATTGTAGAATGCTATTCTACCAAGTCTGAGCCTCTCAACTGTGCAAAATATTGGGTGCTACAAACTCCCGAGTGGCCCCTTTAATTTCCGAATTTCTCAGGGTTCTTTTCTTTTTGAAAAATTTTTTTTTGGTCCTGAGGTCACCATGTGCAGCCATTTGTTAATTTAATTTAACTTGCTGCAGAGTCGTACCATCAGGTAGTGCACTGCAAGTCTTCCTCCAGGTAAGGCAAAAAAAAACAAGACTATAACTGGCTGCATTAATTGTCTTATCTGGAAGAGAAACGGCAGAGTCTGCAGCTGTTTTACTTTGCTTTGCTTGAATACTGAAATGACAGTCATTCTGTTAAGCTGAAACCCAACAGTCTGGCAGTAATTCTGTTAAGCTGATGAAACATTTGCTTGTGTCTTATGTGTGAGAGAAAACAGCAGTCAACTGCTGAAACCTTTGCTTGCATTAAAGGTGTGTGCGAGAGAAAAGGCAGAGTTTGCATTGAAGGTGTGTGCAAGAGAAGCCGCAGCTGTTTTACTTTGTTTGCATACTGAAATGTGCATTGAAACTGTGTGCGAGAGAAACCACAGTTGTTTTACTTTGCTTGCATACTGAAACAGCAGAAAAACCAGTTGTGTGCTGAAATGGCAGTCTGGTTGTAATTCTGTTAAGATGAAACCTTTGCTTGCTTGTGTCTTATGTGCATTGAAGGGGAGTGTGGCTTTACTTTGCTTGCATACTGAAACGTGCATTGAAGGTGTGTACAAAAGAAACCACAACTGTTTTACTTTGCTTGCATACTGAAATGGCAGAAAAACAGTTGTTTGCTGAAACAGCAGTCATTCTGTTAAGCTGAAACCTTTGCTTGCTTGCTTGTGTCTTATGTGATTGAAGGTGGGGTTTCAGTAATTCTGTTAAGCTGAAACCTTTGCTTGCGTGTGTGTACTTGATTCAAGGATTTAAGTCCATAGTTCTCAAGTGTCCAAAGAACGTCTGGAATGTTTGGTTCACACTTTTGGTCTGTTTGTTCCTGTAAATATTTGTGGTTTTCTGGCAAATCAGTGAGAAGTGAATTCACTAACTAATGATAGCCATTAAGTTTTATTCTTCCTATTTTTCAAAAAACGCATGGTAACAAAAAACATTTTATTCTAGCAACTTTTCTAAGATTATACAAGCAATGTTTAAAATGTGTCCCTAGTTTTGGGCTTTTGTCCCCCTCCCCCAATAAATTTTGGCTTTTTCCAGATTTCTTGTACTGCACAGTTCTTCAGGAGGAGATAAGTTTAGTTCTGCTTATGCCAAGTCTGTTTGTGTTGTTAGTAACACAGCAGGTAGAATACTTGCTTTTATTGCAGAAGGCTGTGGGTTTTAATCCCACAGTATGTAGATGGATTGCTGATACTGTACTGTGTTGTACTTTTAAAGGGGGTAGATGGTGCAGTTCTGAGAATGTCCTCTTTGGTGAAGATACCTAGTAACTATGAACCTGTTATCAGTTTGCTCTCCATTCCCTATTGCAATATTACTAGTTTATATATTTTTTAATGTAACATAGACAATTTATTCCTCAAGGGCAACATGCACTTTATTTGTAAATGAAATGTAAAGTTGTTTGCTAGCAGCAACCTCTTCATTAGTTACAGATTTCTTTAATGTGGAATTATTTAGATGACTTTTACTTCTGCAGAGATTGTGCATATTTACGGATACTGGTGGATTGTAGAAGTTCCATTAGACTTTTATGATGGATATATTCTGAACTGGTCAATTTTGTCATTATTGGGTTATGCAGTTTGTTTCATTGCTTAGTGGAAAAATGTTCAAAACAATAAATTAAAACACGCTCTAGCAAGTGTGCTATATTATACAAGGAATATAATTTAATACAATCAGCTAGAGTGTCTTCTGTGTGGAGACATGCGTGAATGAGAGTACCTTCATTGAAGGTTGTGTGTCAGGGCTGGCAACTCGGCACGTAAAAATCTACTGCCAATCATTAGCAGATCGGAGTTCTGCTGTGGTGACCCCTAACCGGGAAAAGCCAAAAGACACAACAACAACAATCAGGAAGGTGTATCAAAGAACACATGTATGTTTCGTGTGCAAGGGGCCTATGATTTGAAAACAGCCCAAAGGTAACCTTTATCTGCAACTGGCCAGATACATTTTCTTTGAATGTGGGTTTCTGTGCTGTTTCAATGAATATGAGTTTCAAGGGCAGAGAAGTGTTAATGCTAAGTCTATTTTCATTGTGAGACTGTATTGCTTTGTTTAGCAGATGTCTATTAGTGTTTGTGCTATAAAATGTAAAATAAAAGTTTTAAATTAAATCCAAATAATCATTGTAGAAGTAAGGTAGTATGCACATTATAGTGTTTATGGTAAATGGGGAAAATAGCCAAGTAATGGGACATTGGAATTGCCGCAGGGGGGAGGGCTGTGTATGGGGGGCCCGTTTGACCATGATTTTCTGAGGGGGGAAGGGCAGCAAACCAAAGACAACTCCAGGTGGCACAAACTCTACCTATGCCACTGATCAGTAGCCCATGGAGAATGACTTTTGGAGGTCCTAGCAAACTATAATATTCTTTTGCTAAGATTAGAATATTGCCTACCATTAAATGCCCTACTTTTACCACAAAACCCACATACTGCAAGTCACCAAAAACAAAATCCTAAGGTTTATCATCTTCTCCCTTCTCAGTGAACATCATTGCTACACATTTAAAATAAAATGATTACCATTTACTACAGGGTCTGGGACTATGTGGCCATATTCTAGTTGTCTATTCTTCAGTTTGCATTTGAAAGTTGGTATCCCACAATTCCACTGGAATGGGCGGGGTTACATAATTATGCATGCAAATTTTAGGTTAATCAGTATACAGATTTGTACCTATTTTTATGGCCTTTGTCCAGATTTTTGATGTTTCCAGGTTGAGATATGTGTGTGTGTGTGTGTGTGTGTGTGTGTGTGTGTGTGTGTGTGTGTGTGTGTGTGTGTGTGTGTGTGTGTAAATCAAACCTCAAAGGGTGTGTGTGTCAGCTACTTGGGCAGGGACACTAAGCAGTGGTTGAACAGAGAGGGTGCTGGTAGGTTTTGGCTTGGTTACTCAGCTGAGATCTCAACTCTAGAGCTGTGCCAGTGGGGAGTCTTATTGGGGATCTGTAGAAAGAGGGAGAAACCAGCCCCGGACTGACTGTGGTCTCTGTGTGCTCTTAAGAGAAATTGCACTTGATGCAGAGAGCTGCATCTAGAAATACTGTGTGTATACTTATCCTGCCAGTGTATACCCCCCAATACTGTTGCCACAGTGGTGAACATTGAGTGTCCTTGATTACTGGTCCAGGGATAAGGCATCACATATTGGCTGCCAGTGGTGGGATCATCACATCACATATTAGGATTCAGTGGTGTGGATATTGAACTCCTGTAGCCTGTAAACAGTGGTAACTAAAGAAGGTGTTTGTGCTGTCAAGCAGCCACATGGTAGACATTCAGAGTTTCATATCACAATAGTTTTATTTATTGTTTGTTAGCTTAGTTAGTCAGGGAGAGCAGGCAAGGATGTCAGCGAAGGATTATGGCAAGCAGACAAGGAGCCAGTTGACTGAGATGTGCCAAGCCAAAGGACTGGAGCATGCCAACTTGACTAAAGTGGAAATGACTTCAGCCTTAGTCACAACTGCATCACAAACCAGCAACCAGGAAGACAACCAGACTGGCCTTGGGGATGTACAACTCTCAGAAAATGGACAGTTCAATTTTGCCTCAGAGGACTTAAAAATCCATCTGGAGTTAAAAGAATTTTGAACTGGAGGCCAAACATTTAGAACAGAATCAGCAGAGAGACTGCGGCATTAGAAGGCTGAAGACAATGAGAGACTGAGACATTTGGAGGCTGAAGGAAATGGGAGGTAGAGGCAACATTAAAAGGAAATGCTGACTCTTTGCCAGAGTCATGGATGTAATGTGGAAGGGAATAACTGAACCCCAGAAGCAATAAAAGTCAGTAAATTTTTTTCCACAATTTACAGAGGGTGATAATTTTGATAGTTTTTTCATATGTTTGAAAGGGTTTGTAAACAGTATAATGTTGACCAAGGGCTCTGGGTATGGTTCCTGACCCCCTTACTCCACGGTAAAGCTGTAACTGCTGTTTCTAAGTTGTTTGATACTGATTGCTTAAATTGTAATACAGTTAAAAGTGTCTATTGGAATACTTTAAGTTAATACCTGAAGCTTATAGGAAAAAGTTTCATGAGCATAGGCACAAGGCAGATGAAAGTGCGTGTGAATATATTGCTGAACTAAGCACGTCATAGGTTGGTGAGTCGGTGTCAGGTCACCAGTTTTGAAGGGCTGCCAGATGTTTTAGTGAGGAAATAAGCCCTTAGGACTTTACCTGAGACATGAGAATTTGGTTGGCAGACAGGGAATGTAACACTGCAAATGAGTTGGGGAAAAAGGGAGACCTATACCTAGCAAGCATGGCATCACTGCACAGGAAAGGGATACCCAGTGCTGCACATGGGTCTAAGGGAACCCTTGGTGGGCAGCCTAAACTGTCCCAACACAGTCCGCCAGTAACAGGGGAAGCCACTAGTTCAGGTACACAGCCAGGGTCGAGGGTTAAATGTTTTAAGTGTAACCAGTGGGGCCATGTAGCGTACAGATGTCCACCAATGCAAGGTGGGGAAACAGAAAGTAGGGGAACCAGCAAGTGGGAATGACAGAATGCCAGCAATAAGTTACCTGGAGACAACAAGGGTACCAAACTACCACAAGAGGTTATATCCTATCTTAGTAGATGGGAAACAGGCCACTGCTAAGAGAGACACAGCCTCTGACCTAGCCTTTTGAAACCTGCAATGGTTAAAGAGGAGCACTACTTGCTTGGGCAGTCTACTCCAGTCAGAGCTTTAGGAGGGACCCCATTCCAAATACCTTTGGCTAGGGTTCACCTTGACTGGGAGGGTGGAAAAGGAAGCAAGCAAGTGGGTGTATTTGAAGATATCCCCGCAGATGTCCTGATAAGGAATGATTTTGATAATGCAGTACCTTGTGTGCATGTGGTTACATGCAGTCAGGCTTGGAGACAAGCATTTGGGTCTGGTAGCCTGGGGGGACCCAGACAGACCGCACACCTGAAGCCAAGACTGGTGAGGTGGTTACTTCAGAGAGGGAGATATCCTATAGCAGTGAGACTGAAGGTGAGCCACAGCTGCTGGTGGGTACTGATGTTCTCTTGGACAGAGTGGCTGCAAGGGCAGAGGTGAGTAGTAGTACCCAGGCTGACAGTGAGGCACCTCTATCAGAGGATACCAAACTCCCTGTGGAAAGGGAGCTGGGAAGGGTAACAAAGAGATAGTTGAGACAGGTTCAGCTCTCAGACCCTACATAACAAGGCTCGAAGGAGGTAGCCAGGTGGGATGCCTGATTATCTAGGAAAGGGGGATCTGTATACTGGGACAAAGGTTTAAAGAGTGGATCCGTGAAGGAGGGTGAGGTAATACAGCAGATGGTAGTGCCCAGAGCCTACCATCAGATACTTCTATCCATAGCCCATGACATTCCCTTTGCAGGTATTATGGACATAAAACATACCAAGAGACATATTATGCAGAACTTGTATTGGCCTGGGATTTCCACAGATGTAACAGGGTACTGCAGGGTCTGTGAGCAGTGCCAAAAAGTAGGCAAGGCAGGAGACAAGGTGAAAGCTCCTTTGATGCCCTTGTCTGTGATTGAGGAGCCATTTCAGAGAGTAGCTAAGGATATTGTAGGGCCTCTTGAGTACTCCAAGTTCCACAGGGAAGAAGTACATCCTAGTGGTAGTAGATTATGCAACCAGATACCCTGAGGGGGAGGCTCTGTCCTCCATTGAGGCAGAAAATGTGACAAATGCGTTGGTAGAGATTTTAAGAAGGGTAGGTTTCCCAAACGAAATACTGACTGACAGAGGTGCCAATTTTATGTCAGACCTGCAGGCTTGTCTGTGGAAGCACTGTGGGGTGAAGCACCTAAAGGCCATCCCTACCATTCCCAGACAAATTATCTTGTGGAGAGGTTAAACTCTACACTAAAGACCATGCTGCAGGCATTTGCAGACCAGTTGAAGAGGGAGTGGGACAAATATTTGCCCGATCTGTTGTTTACTTACAGAGATGTTTCCCAGGAATCCACAGGTTTTTCACCCTTTTCAGTTGCTTTATGGGCACAGGGTGAGGGGACCTCTAGATATGATTCATGATGAGTGGGAGGGTGAGTGTGAATTCTACAAGGAGTCTGTTGTGGCATATGTCCTAAACCTCAAGTCAAGGCTCAGGGAACTCATGCGATTGGCCCAGGAGAACCTGGCAAAAGCTTAGTTTAGATGTTTTTCTTTATTTATTTGAGACTGTCCTGCAATATTGTTTTAAATATTTCCTGTGGTTTTGAAATCTGATGTCACTGTGAATATATATTTAGTATTGTCTTATTCTTTTATTTATTATTAAATATATTTGAACCTTTTATTGTGGCTGATCTGTGTAGAGATATTTAAGTTTTGAGTGTACTTGCATATTTATTTGGTGACACTATATGGGCCACTCCTAATAGCCTTGCTCTTGGTCAAACTACCATTTGTATTAATAGTAATATCACACAGTAAGATTGGACACCCTTTGTAAAGGGCCTTAAGATAGCTGGCAGGAGTGACTAGTGGCAGTAATAGCTATCTTATAGTCTGGGCAGAAGGGGCATAGCTAGTAAACCTGTGGCAGCCTTTCCCAGGTGTGTGTGTGTGTGTGTGTGTGTGTGTGTGTGTGTGTGTGTGTGTGTGTGTGTGTGTGTGTGTGTGTGTGTGTGTGTGTGTGTGTCTAAAGCAAACCTCAAACAGTGTGTGTGTGTGTGTGTGTGTGTGTGTGTGTGTGTGTGTGTGTGTGTAAATGAAACCTCAAAGTGTGTGTGTGGCAGCTACTTGGGCAGGGACACGAAGCACTGATTGGACAGAGAGGGTACTGGAGGTCTTGGCTTGGTCACTCGGCTGAGATCTCAACTCTATAGCTGTGTCAGTGGGGAGTGTTATTGGGGATCTGGAAAAAGCACTAGAAACCAGCCCCGGACTGACTGTTGTCTCTGTGTCCTGTTAAGGGAAATTGCACTTGATGCATAGAGCTGCATCTGGAAATACTGTGTGTGCACATGAAATCCTTCCAGTGTACATCCCCCCACTGGTGAGGATTGAGGGTCCTTGATTACTGGTCCAGTGGTGGGGTGTCACAAGGAACAACTGGAAATGCTGGTACTACCACAGCATCCACTACACATAAATGTTGTACAAATCTATATGTACTTTTTCCTGGTTTCTTAACTGATGAAATAGGAGTGTTACAAGGACTGTGAGTAGGGACAATGATACCTTGTAACAAGGCAGAAATAACAGGTTTGATTCCTTTTTCCACATCTACTGACAAAAAATGCTGAACTAGCATAGGCAGGTGCTCATAAGGTTTTAATATTATATGCACATGTTTTGTATCTTTTATGACACCTACTCCATTTTCATGGATAATCCAAAGCTACAGAGGGATTGCTTTTAATTCTTCCATACCCGCATCTTCTTCATTCTGCTTTGATGTTAAAATGGCAAAAAGGGTAACTTCATTTGTGCAGATAGTATTTGATATAGTCCTAAATATTCATTAGGAATGTCTAGAAATACATCATCAGCTGTGCAATAAATGGTACATCTCAATTTACACAACAAATATTTAAGTAACAGGTTTATAGGGGAGAATTTCCTACAATAAAAGCATGCTGATCTTTTAGTGGAGCAAATTGAGTAGAAACAGGTTTAGTTTCTGGATAGTCTAAAGGACTTCTGGACATGCCCACACCCTGCATTGTGTGTTTGAAGTGGAAGGTGTTCAGCATTTGTTAAAGTAATCATAGATCTAGTAGCTCCTATATCGACAAGAAATGGAATAGATGAATTTTGCACTGTAACATTGACAAAAGGACCATGCTGGTCAATTGGTACCAAAGGATATAACCATAGTTCTTTCTCTTGGCTGTCCTAATAGTTTTGCTGCCAAGCAGTGTTCCACACAAGAGGGTTTCTTTCAGTTTGCTGTGGTACCTGAACATATGGCAAACTTGATTGCTCTCCAGATAATGGATAGTCATTTCACCAATGCTCAGATTGAACTAAAATAAAAAAAGAAGTTATGTACTCAACATAATGTCCCGTCTGTGTTCTCCATTTTTATTCTTCCTCAACAGTTGGGATCGGATCTGGCTTTCTAATCTGACTCAGCCATTATTTTAGCCTATGGCCACCAAAAAACTCTTGAGCTCCTCCCTTACAAATAATGCACCAACACCTAGCATACCTCAGATCTTGTTTGCTGGTTGACATAAAGTAAGAGTATTAATATAATATTCCTGACGGAAGAAGCCATATCTGGAGATCAACATAAAGGACAGTCCTTATAAGCCCTCATTCTTCCAGAAATCAGTTGTGAAAAAGGTTGGGTGTTGGTTGGTGGGGAGTTGAGGAAGAATGAAAATGGACAACACAGATGGAACGTTATAGTGAGTACATAACTTATTTATCTGATCTTGTCAATTTTCATTCATTCCTCAACAGCTGGGACAGATTCCCCAGCTACCTAAAATCCTGGGTGGACTCTAAGGAAGGATATTCCTGAGCACAATTGAGCCAAAGGCCTCTCTTCCCCCTGAGACCAGATCCAGTATGTAATGAGTAATCATGGTATGCGGATTGGTCCAAGTTGCATCCGCACATATGTCATCCATGGAAACCCTAGATAGAAACACTAAAGAAGTTGCCATGGACCTAGTTGAATGGTTCTCTTAAAGGTTTTTGTAAGGAAAGACCCAACATGTTGTAGACAAATTATATACAATCCATTAGCCATCTGGCTAAAGATACCTTTGCAACTGATTTGCCCAATTTAGAATCTGCAAAGGAAACAAATAATTGATCAGTCTTTCTAATTTCCTTTGTTCTGTGTAAGTAATAATGTAATTGTCTGTGAACACCAATAAGTGCAACATATATTCACCTTTGTTTGCAAATTTAGGAAAGAAAATTGGCAGATTAATGAACTGGTTGATGTTACATTCTGCACACCACCTTAGGAAGGAAAGAAAGATTGGTTTATAATTGTACTCTATTCCTATGAAAAATCAAGTAGGTTTAGAAGACAATGCTTGAAGTTTTGAAATTCTTCTAGCAGAGGTGATAGCCACCAGAAAAATAGTCTTTGTCATACAGGTCAGAAACTTAAGCTCACATTTCACTGCTGGCTCAAAGGGGGGAATTAATCAAGGCCTGCAGTAGCAAATTGAAGTCCCATGGGGGTTTTGGATCTTTATAAGGAGGTCTCAAAAGAAAGGTACCTCTCAAGAAGGCCTTACAAAGTTTAGATGAAGCCAGGGTGGAGTTCTCAAATCCAATGTGAAAATTAGAGTTGGCTGCTAATTGAACTGTAATGGTCAAGGAGCTAGTTCTTTCATTGAAAATTTGTGCCAAAAACTCAAGGACACTTTGTACAGAGGCTGAAAAGGGGTCAATATGTTTCTGAAGTGCCCAAAAAACAAACCCCCATCAGGAGCACAGGAAAATCATTTTCTTGGGTGTTGAAAGCCAGTGTACCTTTTTGGCTAGGCATATATAGGCCCTAGGGCCAATAGCCTAGTACCTACCTATGAACCTATTTACTTCTGTAAAGTTTTCTTGTAGAAGCTTTATGGAAAGATAAATGAATATGATGAACAGGGGATTAGGGCATGGGTGACTGGCTATTAAAGGAAGTGGAGAAACCATGCTGTCATCTTTAGGTTTGAGATATCCAGGTGAATCATGCCTTTAGGGTGAGACAAGTGGTCTGGACTCAGATGCAGAATTCAAGGTGGGTAAATTAGATGAGGCCAAAGAAAGGGAAGCCAAATCTGTTGAGGCCAGTAAGATGCAATGCGGATGACTTTACTCTTCAACTGGAAACCATTATGCAGAAATTTAGGGATCAAGGGAGTCAGGGAATAAGTATAGAGGAGAACGAGGGACCAATCGTGTAGTAGGGCATCTCTGGGTGATTCCTTCAGAGGGAGGAGTAGGGCAAAGAAGCTGCTGCATTTGCTGTTTAGGGGAGATGCAAATAAGTTGCAGCAAAGCTGGCCCCACTGGTGAAAAATCATTTCTGTCACTTCCATGTTGGGACCACTCGTGAGGTAGTAGTATGGACCTGCTCAACTTGTCTGCTATCACGATGGACTTCCCTGGAATGTGCGTTGCTATCAGAAAATGGTTGGATGAGATCACCCATTGCCACAATCTGAGGCTTCTCAACACAAAAGGTAAGACCTGGTTCCTCCTTGTTTGTTTATGTACCAAACTACTGACATATTGTCCGTCTGAATAGCAATCATCCCAAAAGGGAGAGAGTCCTGGAAGGCCTACAACACTAACAGCACTGTTCTCATTTCCAGGACATTTATATGCATATTGGCCTCGTCAGGCGACCAAGTGCCTTGGAGCATTTTTCCAATGAACATACCTCTCAACCTCTTAAAGCAAGAAATCTGGACAAAGCCATAAGTAACGGGGGACAAAGGCCAAAAAATAGTGACAATTGTTAAATATTGGTCTTAGAAAGTAAATAGAATAACATGCTTTGCATTAGCATGCATTTTCTGAAAGGTATGAATTCTAACACTTAAACATCTGTAATTATTTTCAGACTTAAATCTTCAATGATTTGAAAATGATTTGCTTGAAAACCACAGTTTTATGAAAAATGGATTAAAATATGGGGCAGAAATCTGGACATTCTGAAAAAATCTGTACAGTTGAGAGCTTTGCCCAGGAAGTGTTCCCCTACAATCTGGGATGCATTCACAGTCATTATTGCCTTGAGCTGAGGAAGAATTAAAAGACAGCCTTGAAGAACCTGATCTGATTGAATCCACCACCAAAGGTATCTCTTGCATGCCTGAGTACTCCTTTTTCGGGCTGACGTGTTGATAAAGAATGGACCATTGGGTTGCTATTATCCATTTAAGAATTCTCATGTAAAATCTTGCTAGAGGAATTAGGACTATAGCCGTTGACATTGATCCTAGGGCCTGTAGAATCAATCAGGCTGAGATTGTGGTACTGTGAATTATTTTTTTCACCTGGAGTCTGATTGTTTGTACTCTTGAGAGAGGAAGAGAAGCTGTCACTGATGCTGTGTCAAAAATTACTCCTATGAATTCCAATATTTGAGATGGTTCTGAGACTTGTAATTTATAGTAATCCCCAGATGGTTACAAGTCTGGAGTACCTGATGTCACTTTCTTATTAGCAGATGCTTGATCGAGGCGGTAATGAGCCAATCAATCATCTAGATACGGAAACACTTGGAATCACTGCAGTCTCAAGGTCTCAAGTGAGCTGCTACCACTGCCATGCATTTGGTGAACACCTTGGAGGGTATGGTGAGGTCAAAGGGCAGTGCTCTGAACTGGAAATGGCTGGCTCCCAGCCAGAAGCATAGATACCTTCTGGATTGTCTGTTTATTTTTATGTGATAGTATACATCCTGAAGGTCTATCAAGCGCATCCAGTTTTCCTTGCACAAGAAGGGCAGAATGGACTGAACCTTGAACATCTGAAACTTTGTATGTTGAACTGACTTGTTCAAGTTGCTGAGATCCAAAATCAGCCTCCACTTCCCTATTTTCTTTGGCACTAAAAAGAATCTTGAGTAAGTTCTGGAATCTATCTGGTCTTGTGGGACCTCTTGGATGACTCTTTGCTCTAGCAGGTGTTGTAATTCTAGTGCTACTGCTTTCCTCTGACTGGGTGGAACATTGGGAAATTTGCATACAGATGGAGGTGGAAGGGAAAAGAATGATATAACCTCTGAAAATAATCGTCTGCACTCATATATCTTTTTTGATGCCTAGCTAGGCTGTCTGGTGCAGGGACAATCAACCCCTGATTTCCTCCAGAGAGGGACAATCAGGCCTCCTTTCAGGAATGCTAATAAGGTATGTCAGAGAAGGAATCTCTGGACCCTTGGTTCTGTGGGCATCCTCTGCCCCATGGCCGTTGTCTTCCTTTTGACCCCCCGCCCCTGGAGGAACCATCCCCACATGGATCTAGGAAAGGACCCTAGGATGTTCTGAACCAAGTCTTCTAACCACCTTGTTGATTCCTAGAGAAGGTTCTTTGAGGGGTCAAAAAATGTACTCCCACTGCAGAGAGGGTCTTTCTATGTTGCTTACACCTGGAGAGTGTGTTCTTTACTTTAGAGTGAAACAATGAGCTGCCATCAAAAGGTGCATTGATAAATAATGACTTGAAGAGCTCCACAAAATCACACAAGTGCATGTCTCATGATGGAAATGCCTGAACCCACCACCATTGATCTACTTTCAGCTGCATGAGAGATAAGCCTCATGAACGAATTAGAAATGGATTGTAGGGTTGCCAACTATGAGGCCACAGAAGAGTGAGTCTCAGCAGTAGTGGTCCTAGAAAGGAATAGTGGTCCTAGAAAGGGATTCTGACAGTTCCTCTATCAAGTCCCTTTGTAATCTCATAAAGTGTGCCATGTAGTTCAGTGATCTAAGAGCAGAGGTTGCTGATGTGTATACAAGCTTCCCAAATTTGTCCAATGCCCTAGACTTCCTGTTAGGGGGATGGACAGAGGAACTCTGCTCAGCAAGTTCCTTCTTGGTGGCTGCTGCCATGACCACAACATCTAATGGCAGTCCCTTGCTCCAAAACTCCCTTCCTACAGGTAGTGCCAGAATACAATCTGGTCTTTTGGGGATTGTCTCAACTGTGTCAGACTCCTTACACACCTACCTAAAGATCACGTCAATGAGCTCATAAGTGGGTGGAATTACCCAGGAGGCAGATGGGCCAGATCCAAAGAACTCCTGGAATACCAATTCCTCTGGGGAAGGAATATCAGTAGACCAACCACCTCTCTGCTTACGAATCTCAAGAATGTCTCCAAATGAGATGTCTTTCAGTGGTGATCTTGGGGACCCTTCCACTTCATCAAAACCAATATCTTTGGTGATGGACTCTTGAGGGGAGTCAAAGTGACTCCTCTTGCACTTCCTCTTCCTAGGGACTTCTTCAGTGGGGTGCTCCAGAGAAGTATCAGAAGAGATTGTAATACTGTGCTTGGTAACCTGGAGACTTTTGGCTGGTTGTTCCTGTGGCATAGAATGATGCGGCTCAAGGCACAGGGACACACGGGATCCAGAGGGAAGATCTAAAGGTAGGAACCATCATCCTGCAGAAGCAGAGCACACTCTCTCCACCACTTCAAGGGCAGAACACTCCAGGGCTAAGGAAGCCAATGGAGCCAAGAAGCTATCCTTCCCCTCCATCAGCCCCCCAAACCTGTAAGCAGTCCACTTGAGGCAGAGGTCGGAGCTGAGCTGTTCAGTGCCAAGCCTCTGAGGGGAAGAGATGGCTCCAAAAAGTTAGGAGTTGACCCTAACACCTCAGATCTGAGAGGGACACTTCAGCTCTGGGAGTCATCTGGCTCTGAAACTGTCAGAGCTGGTGCACTCAGAGACAGTTTTGGAGCCAAAGATACTGACATCTTTGGATCTGATCTGGATGGTCCTGGGAGACTTAGATCCAAGGGCTCTGAAATGATAGGGCAGATCAGAGTAGGACCTGACACTGGTGGAGTAGTACAAAGTAGGGCTTTCTGACCCAAAGGGGTTGGAGCTGGGAGAACTTTAATCTGAGTCTGTGCCACGAGAAATGTATTCATCATTCTGTCTACATCAGCCTTCTTCAGACTTCTGGAAGAATGAGAGGAGGTTAGGGATGGGGACCTAGAGTGCCAGCGGGATTCAAAAAATGGTGAAGGTACTCTGGAGGGTACCAAGTTTATTGATGGTGAATACCTGGTTTTGGGTAAAGGCTTCGGATCCAAAGAACTAGGACTCAAGGAGGCCTTTGCTGGCTCCAATGCCAGCTGAGCAGCAGCAGCGTTCAGATCCAGCTTATGCTTCATCCTTGGTGGCTCCATGGTAAGATCCAGTGAGGAAGTCGAGGATCTTGAAGACTTTGAAGGCTTAATGGAAGCCTCATTTGACTTAGATTTGGGAGGTTAAGCCCCAACAGTAGCCTTTATAATGGGTGTAGGAAGTGATCCTTTTAAGATCAACTTATTTTTCTTATCCAGTATAGCATGTGGGTTAAAGGCCTTACATATTGAACAGTCTACCTGAAGATGGTCTGGGCCCAAGCAATATATGCTCAAGGCATGTACATCGGACAGGGAAAGTTGTGCCCACATTTATGGTACTTTTTAAAGCCAAAAGGACCTTTTTCAGATATGGAAACTTGTGCCCACATTTCTGGAAATTTTTAAAGCCAGAAGGACCATTTTAAGACATTTTAACTCTAAAAAAAACAACCAGAAAAGAAGAAAGAGTTTTTTTTTTAGTATCAAAATGAAATGAGGAAAGGGATTGCTAGTGATGGTAAGAAGAATTACACTAAAAAAGTGTAAGGAAAAAAAAATCACCAATTATGTTAATGAGACTACACTAGAATAGGATAAAAGAGAGGATTTAATTGTTGTTGTTGTTTGTCTTTCGGCTTTTCCCGGTTAGGGGTCGCCACAGCAGAACTCCGGTCCACTAATGATTGACAGTTGTTTTTTATGGTGTTGAGTTGCCAGCCCGATGCCCAACCTTCAACGAAGGCATGCCCATTCAATGCATGTCTTTCAAACGCCCATTTGTCCGCGGGAAGGACATGCAGACTCCACACAGAAGGCACTCCAAACCCAAGTCGAGAATCGAACGGGAGAACCTCTTGCTGTGATGCAACAATGCTACCGCTGCACCACCGCGGAAGTAAAAGGGAGGATTTAGTAATAGAAAAAAATAAACTCATATAAAATAGAAAAAAAAAGTAGAAATAAACTTATCATTTTAGTAAATATGCTCAAGAGCTCCAGGCAACCATGTCCAAACATGAAATTGGCAAACAAGATCTGAGGTATGTTAGGGGTTGGTGCATTATGGGTAAAGGAGGAGCTAAGGAGTTTTTTTGGTGGCCATGAACTAAGCAAATGGCCAAGTCGGATCCAAGAACCAGATCCAAACCTAACTTTTGAGGAATGAATGAAGATTGACAAGATCAGATCAAGCATTTAGACATGGTGCACCTTGTGGTGACTGTGATGAATCAGGGGGATAATAATATTGCTGATATTGTCCTGGAAGTTGCTGAAAAAATAGGAATCTACCTTTTCCGACATAATTTCTTCTTCCTCACCCTCAAGAGTTTGTATTGAACTATTGAAGTTAAATGCCTACTAATTTCTTCTTTTGAATACCTTAACTCATCCAGTTCAAACAAACCTTTTTAATCTGTTCTTCTATAGGTAGTAACAAGTCCTCTACAAAAGCTGCTAACAACCCACTGGCTGTTGCACCTTCTGTAGTATCTGGATGTCCAGAGAAGGCTTCAAATGCATCTATTATTATGTACTGTAAATATTCATCAATAGATTCATTCTCCTTGTGTACAATAACATCAATTCTTGCCCAATTAGGATTGGTGCCATGCTGTAGTAATGGCTTTTACTAAGTTATTTCTAGAAGCTAGAAATCTATCATCTGTATGTTTTGAAGTGTTACCACCTGTGTTTAATTTATCCCATATCTTTGACAGCAGGGTTTTGCAAATTTTATCTCCTTCTAAGGTTTTTTGAATATTTTGCATATTTTGCAGAATATGTTCAATGGGAGGGAGAGAATCTGTAATGGTTTGAAAATTCACTGTAGTCCCTTCTTATAGTCCCGCCTCACTATCTCTAGCTGCTGCAGGTTTTGGTACTTCTTGTAAGGGGTGCATTTGTGTAGGAAGTATATCAGAATCAGTAGAAAAGTCAGAATATGTCTCTTTTCCTATAAATCATGTCAAATAACAGGCCTGAAAATATTGCCTTTTTTATCAACTATTTTGATTTTCAGGCCTGTTATTAGACATGGGTTGTGTGTTTCTGTACTGGTGTTATGTATTTTATATGCTACATTTATATTTTAGATAATTTTTGTATGGTGAAAATTGGATAAAAGGAATGTGATTCTTTAAGGAAGGGGATGTGTGTGGATTACCACTGGGGTTGCTTTTGAGTGTATTTAAACAGGGCAAATGTATAGGATTGTTGGATGAACTTCATAAGAAGTGAATGAAAGCGCTAATCATTTTTTATTTTTGTGTTTATTAAAGTTCAATAAATTGTAGTTTTACCATGGATCTGCTCTCTTCCCCAGTTTGTGAGATTATTTTGGCTTCTCAAAAACATTCTACCAGGAAAGTCTACAGAAGCAAATGGGAATGATTTTCTGTTTGAGTTTCTGACAAGGACATCAGCCTCTTCTCTGCACCATATTCTGCTATTCTTCATTTTCTGACAACTCTTTTTAAAGAGGGGGCCAGCTTCTCTACAATTAAATTTCACTTGGCCAGCTTTTGTTTGGACTTTATTTGTACATGGTCTTTGTGTTTCGTTCGTATAGTCTGGAGGAAGCCAGAGAAAGGGAGTTATTTTCTGAATGAAAATGAGAAATTGCTGCCAAGTGAAATTTAACTGTAGAGAAGCTGCCCCCCTCTTTAAAAAGAGTTGTCAGAAAATGAAGAATAGCAGAAGATGGTGCAGAGAAGGGGCTGATACCCTTGTCAGAAGCTCAAATAGAAAATAATTTCCATTTGCTTCTTTAGACTTTCCTGGTAGAATGTTTTTGAGAAGACAAAATAATCTCACGAACTGGGGAAGAGAGCCTGGACTGTCTTAACTATTACTGGAAGTGGAGTAACCATGTAGTCAAACTAAGTGCATGAAGATTGGGGTGTTGAATCACTGATGGGTGAGAAAGAAGATCCTGATTAGGCTCCAGTATCCATGGAGGACAACGAATAAGAGACCATAGAACGGGGAACCACTGGTGGTGCTGCGGTAGCATTGCCGCCTCACAGTAAGATGTTGTCCTGCTCGATTCTCAGCTAGAGCGTCTTCTGTGTGGAGACATGCATGAATGGGTGTACCTTCGTTGAAGGTTGTGTGTCAGGGTTGGCAACTCGGCACAGAAAAATCTACTGCCAATCATTAGCGGACCGGAGTTCCGCTGTGGCGACCCCTAACCAGGAAAAGCCAAAAGACACAAACAAGAAAGGGGAACCACACTTGCGAGGACAGAATGGAGCAATGAGGTTTACTGAGCTCTTCAGCCTGTTTGCTTTCTGTAAGAATTTTGGAATCAAGGGAAGAGGAGGGTAAGCATACTGGAGACCCAAAGGCCAAGCATGAAGCAGAGCGTCTCGTGGTGACTTCCCCTGAGGGGGATCAGAGTGAAGTACTTGCTGCACATGTTGTTGAGATGGATGGCAAATAGGTCAAAGCAAGGTTGGCCCCAATGCCTAAAGATCGTATTTGCTGCTGACTGATTGAGAAACCACTCATGAGGCATCAGAATGGATCTGTTTAGTTTGTCTGCCAGCATGCTGGTTTTCTCTGGGATGTGCAGCGCAACAAGAAAGCAGTCTGATGAGATTAGTGATTTCCACACCCTCATGGCCAATCAGCATAGGGGGTAAGATCAAGTTCCTCTTTGCTTGTTGATGTACCACACTACAGGCATGTTGTCCATCTGAAATGCAATCATGCCCAAGGGTCTTTAAATGCCTGCAGCACTAAAAGGGCTGCTCTCATCTCTAGGGCATTGATATGCAATTTGCTCTCTTGGGAGACCATATGCCTTGTACCATCCTTCCAAAGAAACCCACCCCAGATGGGAACCATCAGTGGTCACAGTAGTAATTGGGCTCAGAAGAACAAAGGGTCTGCCCAGAACAAGATCATGAGATTGTATCCACCAACAAATGTGATGCTTGCAAATTGGGGTGAGGTTTGCTTGAAAAGAGAAGGGTTGATGTAGAATGGACCACTGTGCAGCTAAAGTCCATTGGAGAATTTGCATAAAGAAGCATGCAAGAGGAAGCAGTATTATGGCAGCTGACATAGACCCAAGTGCTTGAAGTACTAATCTTGCTGGAGGAGAAGGATGAGAAAGGATAACCTGTACCTGATTTTTGATAGAGATAATGCGGTGGAGAGGTAAAGATGCCACCTGAGTAGTTGTGTTTAAAACTGTCACAATGAATTTCAGGCTCTGAACTGGGGAAAGTTTTGATTTGGCAAGCTTTATAGAGATGCCCAAGATGTTGGAAATCTGGAACAAATGGTCCTTGGCATGCTGTAGTTGATGCTTGGGGGGAGGGGGGAGGAAGTAATCATCCAGATATGGAAAAACCTGGAATCCTTGCAGTCTCCTGTGAGCTGCCACTACTGCCATGCATTTGGTAAACACCCTGAGGGATGTGGTGAGTCCAAAGGGCAGAGCTCTGATTTGGTAATGATCAGCTCCCAGCCAAAAACGAAGATGTCTTCTGGATCATCTATCTATTTTTATGTGATAGTACACATCTTGAAGATATATAGAGCACATTCAATTGTCCCTGCAGAGAAAGGGCAGAATGAACTGAACTGTGACCATTCAGAACGTTGCTTTCTTTATAAACTGATTTAATCTGCTGAGATCCAAAATGGGTTTGAGGTTCACTGTTTTCTTTGGCACTAAAAATAAGCATGAGCAAATTCCAAATCCTATTTGGTCAGATGGGACCTTCTGGATTACTCTTTTTCTAGCAGTTTTTGTATCTCTTGCACTGCTTCCTTCCTCTTACTAGGTGGAGCATTGGGAAGTTTCTCACTTTGACAAGGAGAAAGAAGGGAAAGGGGTATGTAGTAATCTCTGGATATCATTCTGAGCACTCAGAATCTGTTGTAATGTTTGTCCAGGCATCTAGTGGAAAGAAAACCGACCCCGACTGCCTCCAGAGTTGGACAGTTGGGCAGCACTACAGGAGCACTGATAGAACCTGACTGTAAAACAGTCTCTAAAGCCCTGGTTCTGCAGGCCTCCTCTGCCTTTAGGGTGATGTCTACCATTAAAATTTCCCCTTTTGCCTCTGGAGGAATTATCTAAATATGAATCCTGGAAAGGCTACTGAGATTTATGGAACCACATCTTCTTACCAGCTCTTTGGTTTCTAGAAAAAGTCAGTTGAGAGGTAGAAAACTTGATTCCCAAGGCAAAGAGTGTCTCCTTCTTGTTTGCTGCAGGTAAGCATATCCTTAACTGTTGGCCCAAACAAAGAAGTGCCATCAAAAGGGGCATTAACAAAAGACACCTTAAAGGGCTCTGCAAAGTTGCATAGCTGCTTCCAAGCATATCTCCTTATGGCGATACCTGAACTGGCTGCTTGTGAGGTGCCTTCAGCTGTATAAGAGATTAACCTCATTGAAGCATTTAAAATAGACAAAAGAGTGGCTAGGTAAGAGGAGATCCCTTTTAAATCCTCAGCAGACATGGATGCAGAGAGTTTTTGATAGTCCTATAATTAAATCTCTCTGCAGCCTAATAAAATGTGCTAGATTATTAAGTGACCTCAGAGCAAAAGTAGCTGAGACGAACACTCACTTTCCAAATCTGTCCAATGCTCTGGACTCCCTGTTCGGCATATGGACAGAAGAGCTCTGTTCTGCTAGCTCTTTTCCTGGTGGCTGCTGCCACCATCACGGCATCATCAGGGACTCCTTTGCTGCAGTGAGTTCTGTCCAAAGGAGGGGCCAAAAACTTGTCCAGGTGCTTGGGGATGGGCTTGACAGTATCCGGCTCCTTCCATGCCTATCGGGAAACTAGGTCAATAAGTTCATCTGCTGGGGGGGGGGGTCACCCTAGATGTAGATGGCCCAGAACCAAAAACTTCCAGGAACATTGATTTTTCTGGAGGAGGAGTTTGGGATGACCAACCACCTTTCTGTTTAAGGATTTCTAGAATATCTCCAAACGAGATGTCATCAGGTGGAGATCTGGGCGATCCTTCTCCCTCATCAAAGTCAGTGTCTTCCATGAGACACTCCATGGGGGGAGTCTATGCGTCTCTTCTTACGCATCCTCTTCCAATGGATCTCCTCCATGGGATGTTCAGGGGAGGTGTCAGAAGAGAGGGGAGGCTGCTCTAGTGGAACTTTCTGGAGGCTAATTGGAACTGGCTGTCCTTGTGGAGTAGGTTTGATGGACTCAGAGCTTAAAGCCAATGAGGGAAAAGGGGTAGGATCCAAAACATGAGATGGTGGTTCTCTATGGAGAGAAAAAGCCCTTTTTACCACATTGAATGCTGAGGGATCAGGGGAAACCCTTTCCCTCCTCCTTGAAGCTGAAGCTTCTGAAGAAGGTAGGTCAAGAGCACCCCCAGATCCCAGCTGTAAGGGGAGAATCGGATCCAAGTTGTCCAGGGCTGAAGCTCTGAGAGAGGGGGAAAGATGTGACAAAATTGGAGCTAAACGCAACCCCTCAGATCTGGAAGCTGACATCTCATCTCAGCTCCAAGACCCACTCCGATCTGACAGTATCATAGTGGAACCAGTTAGGGAAATTGTCTGAGGTGAAGAAGAAACTTTCCTCAGCTCTGACTCAGAACCTCTTAGAGATCTCAGATCCCGGGACTCTGAAACCACGGGTTGGATTAGAGAGGGAGAAATAATGGACTTTGTAGACACACTTATGGATCCATCAGGAGATGGAGCTGGCAGAACCCCCATCTGGATCTGATCTCTGAGGAATTTTTGCATCATCCTATCCACATCTGTCTCTGGTAGACTTCTGGAAGACCTAGAACACACCGTGGAAGTGGCCTAGAATGTTTCTTCAAGAGTTTGGAATAACTGCATGGGTAGGGAGGGAGAAATTGGTTTGACTGCGTACTCTGGAGTATGGCTTCTGCGAGATATACTGGCTCTCGGAGCCAAAGGCTTAGGATCCAAAGAAGACGTAGAAGGTAATGGAGATATCATTATAGGGGCTGACCCTTTTGGATCTGAGGATGACTTTGGATCAGAAGGAAGGCCAAGAAGTTTATGATCTGAGGAGGTCGGTTCAGAGATTTTTCCTAATCTCTTCTATCGGTTTTCTAGCTTTCTTTCCAACCATGGTATTTAGAGAAGATACCTTTTAAATCGGGTAACAGAAGGTACCAACAATGGTAGGAAGACTACTAAACACTTAGTAGAAAGGAGGTTAATAAATAAGAATCAAAAGAAAATCCCTAAAGCCAGCAAAAACTAAGAGGGAGGTTATAATATTAAGTTTAAAGGTTTAGGGGAAAAAATAGAGAATTTTTAAAAAGCAGTTATGTACTCACCATAACATTCCATATGTGTTGTCCATTTTCATTCTTCCTCAACCTGTGGGTTTGGATCTTATTCCTCAGATCCAACTCAGCCATTACAGAAGCTAGTGGCAATCCAAAAACTCTCAAGCTTCTCCCTTATCCATAATGCACCAACCCCAAGTACCTCAGATCTTGTTTGCTAATAATAGCAGAAAGAAATATTTATAGTCATATAGAAAAGATACTATATCCAGTGCTCAGTTTCAAAGAAGTGGCATCCTTTAACCACTCACTCTTCCATGAGTTTTCAAAGGTAGAGGGTTGGTGGGAGGGAACTGAGGAAGAATGAAAATGGACAACACAGAATGAACTTTATGGTGAGTATATAACTTCTTTATCTGATGTTGTCAGTTTTCATTTTGTCGTCATCCTATGGGACAGAGACCCCAACTACCTAGAATCCCAGGTGGACTCAAGGAAGGATATTCCTGAGCACCATTGAACCAAATGATGCCCTGCCTCTGTAGACCAAATCCAATTTGTAATGAATAACAAAGACATGGGGAGTAGACAGGTTGCTGCTGCACAAATGTCATAGATGAATGCTGTAGATTGGAACACTGAAGAAGTTGCCATGGCTCTAATTGAATGAACCCGTAATGGTTTCAATAAGGTAATGTCCAATTTTGTATAAATGAAGGAAATACAATGTCAACCATCTGACTAAAGTTACTTTGGCAACTGGTTTCCCCAGTTTTATTTCTGAAAATGAAACAAATAATTGATGTTTTCCTGATGGTTTTTGTTCTATGTTAAGTAAAAAAGTAATTGTCTATGAACATCCAATAAGTGTAACATGTATTCACCCTTTTTAACAAATTTAGGAAAGAATACTGGCAAATTAATGGACTATCAGACTCTAACCCCACCTTAGGGAGAAAGGAAGAATTGGTTTGCAATGTGACTCTGTCCTTGTGAAAGATCAAGTATGTTAGTTTTGAAGATAAAGCTTGGATCTCTGGCATTCTTCTGGCAGAAGTAATTGCTACTAGAAAATTTGTCTTCCAGGAAAGATATTTAAGATCACACTTAGCTTCTGGTTCAAAGGGAGGTTGGTATGAACTTGCAGTACCAAATTCAGGTCCCATGGGAAGTAAGGTCCTTAAAAGGAGGCCTTAAAAGAAGAGTGCCTCACAAAAAGGCTTTACAGAGCTTATGAGAGGCAACAGAATAACCTTCAAATCCAGTGTGAAAATTTGATATTGCTGCTAATTGGGCCTTAACTGTCAAGGAACTAGCTCATTCTTTAAAAAGTAGAGCTAAACATTCAAGGATGTTATGTATGGGAGCTGCAAAGGGGTCAACATTATTTTGATGTGCCCAGTAAAAAAAAACTCCATTTACTGGAGTAGAGTTTATGCGTAGAAGGTTTATGGGAAGATAAAAGTATATTTCAGACAGGGGAAGACAGCATAGCTTCTCTGGATATTAATGGAATTGGAGAAGCCAGGCAATCAGTCTGAGGTTTGCTATATCTAGATGGAGCATTCCTGTTGGATGAGACAGGAGGTCTGGAGTCAGAGCCATAATCCAAGGTTTGAGAAATAAGTAAGACCTAAGGAAGGGGAACCAAATCTGACAGTAAGGAGTAATGAGGATGACTTTGCTCTTCAACATGGCAGCTTTCTGTTAGAAATTTTGGAATTAGTGGGATAGGTGCATAGTAGGCTGGAGAGCCAATCGTGAAGTAGAGCATCCTTCGGTGATTCCCTCATGTGGGGATTAGGGCAAAGTAGCTGCTGCATTTGTTGTTTAAGGGAGATGCAAAAAGATCACAGCAAGGCTGGCCCCACTGGCAGAAAATCATTTCTATCATATTCTTGCTGGGATACCACTAGTGAGGTAGAAGTATACACCTGCTCAATTTGTCTGCTATTACGCTGGATGTCCCTGGCATATGTGTTGCTATAAGAAATCAGTTGGATGAGATTGCCCAGTGTCACACCCTGCATGCTTCTTAACACAAGGGGTAAGGTCTGGTCCCTCCTTGTTCGTTGATGAACCAAACTACTGACATATTGTCCATTTGAATTGCAATCATCCCCAAAGGGTGAGCATCCAGAAGGACCTGCAACACTACAAGCATTGCTCTCATCTCTACGACAATGATATGCAAGTTGGCCTCTTCGGGGAATCAAGTGCCTTAGACTGTTTCCCAAGAAAGTGCCCCCTACCCCAACTGGGAAGCATCCATGGTCACTATGGCCTTGGGCTGATAGAAAATGAATGTACAGCCTTGTAGAACTTGATCTGATTGAATCCACCACATGAGATCTCTCTAGTATATGTGGGCAATTTGTATCATAGTAGACATGGGTTGACAAAGTATTGACCATTGCATGGTTAGTATCCATTGAAGAATTATCATGTAAAATCTGGCCAATGGTACTAGTGTTATTGCCACTGCCATAGATCCTGGAGCTTGAAGGACCAAGCAGGCTGAAATATTGGTACTGCAGATTATTCTTTTGACCTGTGATCTTATTGTTTGAACTTTGGAGGGGGAGAAGTGAAGCTATGGTTGATTTTGTGTTGAGGAGTGCCCCTATGAATTCTAAACTTTGAGTTAGTTCTAGATTAAATTTTTCAAAGTTTATGGTTATCCCCAGAAGAGGTCATGTCTGGGGAACCTGGTATCTTGCATTTAACAGTTGATGCCTGGTCGGGGCAGAAATGAGCCAGTCGTCTGTTTATGGAAACACCCAGAATCCCTGCAGTCTCAAGTGAGCTGCTACTACTGCCATGCACTTGGTAAACACCATGAGGGCTGTTGTGAGGCCAAAGGGCAGAACTCTGAGCTGATAATGACTGGCTACCAGCCAGAAGCATAAGAATGTTCTGGATTGCCTGTTCATCTTTATGTGATATACACATCCTGAACGTCAATTCACCACATCCAGTCATCCTTTCTCAAAAACGGAAGAATGGACTGAACCGTAACCATCAGTAACTTGGTGCATCTTCAAGCTAATGAGATTCAAAATTGGTCTCCAGTCCCCTGTTTTCTTTGGTATTAAAAAGAATCTTGAGTAAGTTCCAGATTCTATCTGGTCTGGGGGGACCTCTTGGATGACTCTTTGTTTCTACCAGCTTTTGTACTTGAATTTCTGCCTGTTCCCTCTGGCTGGGTGGGACACTGGGGATTTTTCCTGGAACGGGGAAGAGGAAGAGAAAAGGGTATTATTTAGCCCCTGGAAATGATCCTCTGCACCCAAATATCATTTGTTATTTCTACTCAGCCTCTCTAGTGCAGGGATAACCAATTCAAGACTGCCTCCAGAGAAAGGCAACTGGGCCTCCTTTCAGGAGCGCTGGAAGGATCTGTCAAAGAATGAATCTCTGTACCACTGATTTTGCAGACCACCTCTGCAGCAGGGGCAGCATCTACCATTCGAGTTCCCCCTCTACCCCTAGGGGAAGCTCCTCCACATGTGTCCTAGAAAGTGCCCTGGGACTTCTTGAACCATATTTTTACTCTACCTCATTGATTCCTGGAAAAGGATCTTTGAGGGGTGGAAAAACATACAGCCATGGCAGACAGGGTCTTTCCGTCCTGTCATACCTGGATAACGTGTCTTTCACCTTGGGGCCAAACAAAGATATGCTGTTAAAAGGAGCATTGATGAACGAAGACTTGAAGGGCTCTGTAAAATCACATAAGTGAATCCAGGTATGCCTCCGTATGGAAATGCCTGAACCCACTGCCCTTGAGATTCCTTCTGTTAAGTGCAAAATGAGCCTAAAAGAGCAGTTGGAAATTGATTGCAGGGTAGCCAGCTGATAAGACACAGATGCTTGTATTTCTTCAGAAACAGATCCTGAGAGGGTGTCTGACAGTTCTTTAATCAGGTCCTTCTGTAACCTGGTGAAATGTGCCAAACAGTTCAATGACCTTAAGGCAAAGGTAGCTGAAGCATAGAGATGGTTCCCAAACCTGTCCATTGCTTGAGACTCCTTGTTGGGTGGATGGACAGTGGGACTCTCCACATCATGTTCCTTCTTAGTGGCTGCTGCCATGACCATGGCATCAACAGGCACACCCTTTATCTAAAACTGTTTGTCCTCCAGTGCTATCATACTTTTGTCAGGCCTCTGAAGTATTGGTTCAATGGTGTCAGGGTCCTTCCATGCCTGACAAGAGATCAACTCAATGAGCTTGTCGGTGGAAGGAGTCACCCAGGAGGTAGATGGGCCAGTACTGAAAGCTTCTAGGAACACAGACTCCTTGGATGAAGGGTTGCTGGGCTTCCAGCCACCTCTTGGTTTCAGGATTTCATGGATGTCTTCAAATGGTGACAGTGGAGACCCTTCACCTTCATCGAAGTCTGTGCCTTCTGTGATGGACTCCTCTGGGGAGTCTAAGTGCTTCATCTTGCACATTTTCTTCTTAGGGACCTCCTCAGTGGGATGCTCTGGGAAGGTATCAGAAGAAGTCAAACACCCTTCTGGGAAGCCTGGAGTTTTGGTACTAGCTATCCATGTGGAAAAGAGGGGTGAGACTCCAGATGCAAATACATCAAGGCTGCAGACTGAGGATCTAAGTGGGTAGGAACCATCTGTGCTGCTGAGGCAGACAACAGGCTCCCTATGGCCTCAAAGGCAGACTTCCCCAGAGAGGGAGAGGACCCCAGATCTGAAAAGGCAAGCTTTTGGATCGATGTCCCTCCTTGCTCCGAGGATAACCCCCCAAGATGAACTAACCTGTGCCAAGGCTCCGAGGCACAGAGATGGCTCTGACAACTTTGGAATCGACTCCAACACCTCAGATCCGACAGGATAGCCTCAGCTCTGACAGCTGTCCGGATTCGGCTGAACTGAAGTGCTCAGAGCAAATCTCAGATCTGAGGATAAGGATATCCTCTGATCCAAGGCAGATTTAGCCAGACAGCTCAGATCCAAGGACTCAGAGACCATGGAAGAAATCAGAGGAGGAAGTGGTGGGGGGGTGAAGTGGAACATCGGACCTACTGACCCAAAGGGGTAGGAGTCGAGGAGACACCTGTCAGGTTCTGTGCTGAGAGAATTCTTATCACCAATCTCTCCACATCTTCTTCAGTTTCATTCTTGGAAGACCGAGTGGGTACTATCAAAGGGGACCTGGGTCTCTCCAAAAAAGGGGAAGAAACTCTGGAGGGAACTGGGTCCACTGAAGGAGAGTATCTGATCCTTGGGAGGTAAAAGGTACTGGAAGTCAAATCAGATGATTTCTGTGTCAGATCTAACAAATCTTTGCCCCTCTGTATATATATCCTATATCCTATATGGATATATATATATATATATATATATATATATATATATATATGGATATATATATATATATATATATATATATATATATATATATATATATATATATATATATAGATATAGATATATAAAGATTTTTTAGGAGAAAAACAGAGAGAAATGAAAATTACCAGCTATGGTAAGTAAAGGCTACACAAAGTGTAGATGGTAAAGGAATACTTACAACAGTTTTCAAGGTAAAAAAAATGTATACATGAGAGGAAGGAAAGAGAGAGAATATATTAAAACTGGGAAAAATATCTCAATAGAGTCAAGCAGAAGGTAAGGAAAAGAACAGAACCTAAGAATTTAAAGGTTTTAACTATAAAATGGATAAAGTTATGAAATCTAACAACTTATATACTCGACAGCAATGGTCACCACATCTTTCTCATATAGAGGCAAACGAGATCTGGGGTATTTGGGGCTAGTGCATTATGGGTAAAGGAGAAGCTCAAGAGTTTTTTGATTGCCACAAGGTTTTGTAATGGCCGAGTCAGATCCGAGGGATCAAATCCGAATCCATAGATTGAAAACAGAATGAAAATTGACAACATCAGATCATTCAATAATAGGAAAAAACTTGCTTACAAATGCTTGAGAGTGAAACTTATGTCTAACCATGATGTCGGCAAATAAGATCTGAGGCAATGGGGATGGAGTAGGGCATTGGATCTGAACCCATTAGCGAGGAAGAATGAAAAGGACAACATCAGATCTAACTGAATTAAGGTTAGCAATTATAATAGTATTTTTACTTATTGGTCTCAACACTGTTAAAATATTTACCCTTCCATTAATTTTCTTCCCATTATATATTAGCCCCCCCCCCAAAATTAAATGGATTAATATACTAAAGTATACTAAAGGCAGCATTTATAAAATTCCTTGGGAAATGCAGTTCCCCTTGAATACCAGAGAAGATAATTACGTCTTCATTTAACTAGTCTGGTGTCACATTTACTAACTCGGAGTATTATACAGTATCATTACTATTTTTAAACATTGCTCAGTTTTGTGATCAACATTTAGTATATACAACTGTAACAAAAGGTATTTTATCAAATCCAAGACCCCAAAAGAACTGGTGAGGTTCATGAAGAGGAAAGTACAGGTGCATAAGTTCTACTTTCCTGTAACAGTAGATGTTCAAAGAATACAATGCCTTATTGGTATATGGGTAATAGTACCTTGCCACCCTCCACGTGACAGTATGCCAAAGCTGATAGAGCTTGTCACTGCCTGTCTGTGAGGGTGAAGAGAGAACTACCTGGCAAGATTAGGATGGCCCTCTACATACACAGACAGAGGCCTTTCAGTTTTCTAGGGTCCAACAGGAAGATCAGATGAAACACAAGCATTGCAAAAGTACAGCTGTGTACGTTAAACTTACCGTAACAATAGATGTCAAATGACCACTGCTGCAGTAGCCTTAGCTATATGGGTTATATTCTGCCAATGATATAACAGCCAGTCAGCTTCCAAAGCTTCAGGGCACCTTTCATGCACTAAAAGACTAGTTTGGGTGCAAAGCCCTTCAGAGCTTTCCTGCCAGCAGACAGAAGGATGCTGAGTCCTGAAAGGACAATGCTAGTGTGACACTTCCAGTCCAGCTATCTGGAATTTTGGAAATAATTCTATGACATTTGTGAATATTGATATGATTTATACAGAACTGTATGTTATGTACTGAGCTTCAAGCATGTAACCACACCATACCCTACTGGAACATAGAAGATTAACTTACAAAATTTCAAGAAAAAAAGTTGAAATTAAGTGCTTTATGATGTGCTATAAAAGTTAGTTTCAATGCCGGAAGAAGACAGGATGTCTAGAGCTAGAGGTTTTTCTATTGTCTTGGAGAGAAGTAATTACTAGTTCTAAAATGTAAAAGTGTTTAATTGTTTTACGACTTCCAGTTCTCAGCAAACATCTGAGAGATGTGCATTTTTAACATAAAGATGTTAGTTTATTTTAGCCTGGGAACTGAAGGAAAGGTGACAAAGAGTGGTGCCATCCAAGCAGACCCAGCAGTAATGTCTGATAGTAATTTAAGAACTCTCTGAGAGAGAGAGAGAGAGACTGTGTGCATTTTGTGTTTTGTCTTGGATCTAGCAAGAACATCCATTCATCTGCATCTGCATTGCTGTGTAAGTAAGTTATTTAGGGCATAGTATCTTTTAAACATAGATAGGAGTATAGCAAATATTAGTTTAGATGTTTTCTGTATTTATTTGAGACTGTCCTGCAATGTTGTTTTATAATATTTCTTGTGAGTGAATTCTGTAGTTACTGTGTTGATTGAGTATTGTCTTGTTCCTTTATTATTAAATATATTTAAACCTATCTTTGTGGCTGATTTTATTTTATTTTTTATTTTATTTTACATTTGTTAACTGGGAAAGTCCAACTGGACACAGATCCATTTTCAGTGGAGGCTCAGGGAGAAAAACTCCAAGAACATTACATACAAGGAAATTATACATACATAAACAGCTCTAAACATCTAATAAACACATAGCAAGCGTGTGTCCGGGGAGAAAAGCTTAAAGAACATTACATACAAGGAAATTATACATACATAAACAGCTCTAGACATCTAATAAACACATAGCAATGTCCAATTTTCTATACCATAATGTGCAGTTTGACAATTTATTAAGAAAAATAAAGAACATAGGTCAATAATATTAGGCATTAGGACAGCAAAAAAAAAAATGAATAGTAATAGTTAATTATCTAATATTTAGCTATTCAGGGAAGATGTTTATCAGAATTTCCAGGGAAAATTTAAGGTGTAGACCCTAAGTTAGATTGTTAGAACAGTGTAATGGTAAGAGTTAACCAGGGGGGTAACATGGGCAAAGTCAGTTATTTAAGTAGTGGGTTTTCAGGAGCTTTTTGAATTGAGTAGTAGATGTAGTCGAGGTTATTTGGTTTGGTAGTGAGTTCCAGGTCCTGGCAATAGTGCAAGCAAAGACAGCTTTACCAGCATCATTATGCTGAGACATATTTAAGCTCTCAGAGTACTTGCATATGTATTTGGTGACACTGTACAGGCCACTCCTAAATAACCTTGCAAGTCTTGGTTACAATTACCATTTGGATAATTAAAACATTATACAGTAGGATTGGTCACCCTTTGGGAAGGGCCTTCAAGTAGCTGATTAGGAGTTCTGGTGGCACTGATAACCACCTTATGGTCCTGGCAGACGGGGGCATAGCTAGTAAACCTGTGCCAGCCTTTCACATGCGTGTGTTTGTGTATAAATCAAATCTCAAAGTGTGTGTGTGTGTGTGTGTGTGTGTGTGTGTGTGTGTGTGTGTGTGTGTGTGTGTGTGTGTGTGTGAGCACTGGTTGGACAGGGAGAGTGTTGTGAGGACCTGGCTTGGAACCCTGGCTAAGGACTTAACTCTATAACTGCACCAGTGGGGAGTCTTATTGGGGATCTGGAGAAAGAGGGAGAAACCAGCTCCAGGCTGACTGTGATCTCTGTATGCTCGTAAGGGAAATTGTACTTTAGTATGTCTGTACTTGTTATCCTCCCACTGTGTACATCCCTCACTATTACCAGTGGTGAGGATTGAGACTCCTTGATTACTGGGCCAGTGCAGGGGTGTCACAGCTAGGAACAACAAATAATAAATGTCTGCACCCTGGCATTTAAAAAATACACCAAAAATCAAGGGGAATAGAAGGAGGGAGTGGCTACTGCAATAGTGATCATTCAAACATATACCGTTATGGTAAGTTCAACTTACAAAACTGTATTACATTCATCATGTTGATTTCTGCTGCAGTAGCCATAGTTATATGGGTAAAATACCTTAGCTAATTTTATTTGGGAGGTGGAAGGAGAAGAGTCTAAGAGCTTCTGAAGAATGGTCCTAGCAAAACTTGATCTAGACCTAGAGATGGAATCAAGCTTATAGCGCTTTGTAAAAGTATGTACAGAGGACCACGTAGCAACATCTAGAATGCTTCCAGAATTCAACCCCTTCTAGAAAGCCATAGATGAAGTCAAGGCTCTGGTAGAGTGGGACTAGACTCTGCATGGATTCGTTTTGTTACAATGAGTATAAAAAAGGTAATATTATCCCTCATTACTCAGTACTTGCTATCCTAAATAACTTAACCCACTGTGTATCTCTCTTCTGTTTTATTTTACAGTATTATACCCTGGGTACTCCCTCCCTGCCTATATACTCAAAAGGAAGAACAACTGTTTTTACCCAGAAGAACTCCCTGAATGTTTGCCTGCTAGCCCTGGCCTACTACTAAGCAACATACTGCAAGGACTCCCTATATCACACTGTGTATGAATGTATGTAGCCAAAGAAATTACCTCTGTACTCATTGCTTCGCTACTAATTATTACCCATTTTTCTGCTTGAATGCCCTACTGAGAGTGCGTTCCTTACAGCAGCCTACCACGGACCATTCACTAAACCCCCCCCCTCCTAACACTATACCCTTTTAACCACTTAGTTCCACCTAAGGCCTTTTTATCGCTTCTTACCTTTATCCTTTATTATCACTTTCTACTACCACTAGGTGGCAGCACCCTATCACTACATACCTAGAAAGAAACTAGTTCTTTAGTGGCTTCTGCACCCAACGCTGGCTATACTTTCCATTTCTTTTTAACAAATATACATACTCCCTACCTTTTTTTTTCTGTTTTTTTTACATCCACTCTTTCCTTGCTATATCTCAAACTCTCTCTTTCTCACCTTGTTAACCTCACTTCTGTGTTCCCATATAGCATACAATACCTACCCACCTACCTTCTTTATTGACTCCTGTTGCTGATACTTTTTTCTCTGATCCTCTATCTTGGATTGTTCCAACCTGCTCCGTTTGCCCTGCGGGCTCACTCCGCTCCCCTACCCTACCCCCAAATACCACCCACCCCCAGTGCATCTACACTTATACTCACCTAACCACTCCTACTTCCTCCCTACATATTACATCCTCCCCTTTCCCTACCACTCCTACTTCCTCTTTATCTATAATACCTCTCCCCTTTCATCACCATCTTCTACACCCCTATAATTCACCTCCTCGCACATCACACCTCCCTTCATATTTAACAACACAATATATATTTCTAATCCCTTCTCCCAACACTACATATTCTACCTTAGATAAGCCTCAATATGCTTACAAAACTTCTGTCATTCTCAATCCAACTATTACTACTTCTGAGCCTTACTTATATCCACTACCTTTCCCAGCCCAACACCACAAATCACACACCATTACTTCACACAACCAGCTCACTCCCTTCAACTCACTTACACTCATTTGTCTCAATCTCCTCTGGACTATATCCCATTTATACCCATCTATTTTTTCACTACAAACTATCCTCTACTTATAAACACTGTAACCCCTCTTTAACCATCAATATCTACTCAAACCTGAAAATATACAATATACAAACAAGGCAATCCAAACATCTCATCAACATAATCCAACACCTAACAACTATACTGCTATCTGGAGATATACACACTAACCCAGGCCCAAACACTACTTACCCTACATCTAAATCCATCCTATTTGCTTCTCTAAATGCCCAAAGCATAGTTAACAAAATCCCCAATCTCCATGCCTGGCTTCTCAACAACAAACCTGACATCTTAGCTATTTCTGAAACCTGGTTAAAACCTCACATAAAAGATATTGAAATAGTGCCACCAAACTACTCTATCGTCAGAAAAGACAGGGCCCTCAAGAAGGGTGGTGGGGTAGCTCTACTCTACTCATCCACCCTTTCCATTACTCCCTACAACAAACCCATTCCTCACTTCTCCAATGCTGAATTAGTTCTAGCTCTGTTTCAATTAAATAAACACAAACAAATTTGCATAGCCTCACTTTACATCCCCCCCCCGGAGATAATACCTCTGTACTTGAGGATATCCTATCTTGGCTTTCTACCAATATCAGTAATGAAACCATTCTCATGGGAGACACAAATATCAATCGGTCTTCCATTAATTCTCCTACACACCCCCTAAACATCAACCTATATAAGTACTCTCAGCTAATCAACCTCACTACCAGGCCCTCTAAAGACTTCTCCAGTGGCAGTACCCTAGACTGGATATTAGTCTCTCACCCCCACTACTACACTGATAGTGGAACTCTTCCTGACTCCTCAGTGACCACCTTCCCATTTTCACTAGACGACTTCCATCTCTATTACATGTAACTCATAATTACATCAGCACTCGGAACCTTAAAAACTTCAACCCAATAACCTTCTCAGACTCTCTAAAATCAATAAACTGGAACCGCCTAAAAACACTACCCTTGGACAATGCAGTTGCACACTTCAATACAACTTTCCTTAAACTACTGGATAGTCTTGCCCCCATAAAAACCAAAAGAATACGAAACAACTCCGCCCCCTAGCTAACAAAAAACACACTAACTGTCATGCGACTTAGAGACAAAACCTGGGCACAGTACCAAAGATGCAAAACTCCAACCACCCTTAATGAATTCAAAACACTCCACAATTCCGAAAAAAACTTATCACAGCAGATCGACAGAATTACTTCTCCTTACTCCAAAACAATCACAAAACCAATCCTCAAAAATTCTGGAAAGGCATCACTACCCTCCTAAAACCTGGCACAGCAGAAAACCCAACCCCAGACCCAAATGCACTAGATATAGATCTGGCTACCCAATTCAACTCTTTTTTCATAGACTCTATTACCAAACTAACCTCATCCTTCTCTAATAACACCTCACCCCCTGCTTCTGCATCCCCCTCCTGTCATCCCCTTCATCTCCAATCACTCAACTCCCACCATTCTCCCTAAAACCCATTCCTACTTCTACCATAAGAAAACTCCTGCAAAATCTAAAACCATGCACCAATGCCCCCGATAACATTCCCTCATCCTTCCTCAGCATAGCAGCCGAAGCCATTGCCTTCCCCATCAGCATCCTAATCAATCGTTCTATCCAAGAAGGGCTTGTACCCAAACTCTGGAAAAGGGCATTCATCATTCCCCTGCACAAAGGAGGCAATAATAACAATATTACTAACTTTCGTCCCATTGCCATCCTCTCTCCTATATCAAAACTTCTAGAGAAATGTATTCATCTTCAACTCCTTCCCTATCTCTTAGATAATAACTTACTAACTCCCACACAACACAGATTCAGACCCGGCCACAACACCATGACTGCCCTCCTTTCCTTCCTGGAAACTGTAAATAAAGCCAGAGATTCTGGCTCTACTGTATCTACGCTCTTTCTTGACCTCTCTAAGGCCTTTGATACTATCTCTCATAACCTTCTCCTAACTAAACTATCTAACCTAAACCTATCCCTTTCCGCTCTCAATTGGTTCACCAGCTATCTCTCCAACAGGCAACAAGCTGTCAAGTGGAAAAAAGCCATCTCCTCTTTCCTTAACACACCCACTGGTGTCCCCCAAGGTTCCATTTTGGGTCCTCTCCTTTTCAATATATTTATAAATGATTTCTTCCACTCAATACCTCATGCTAAACTTATTCAATATGCAGATGATTCCACAATTATCTGTTCAGCCACATCCATCCCTGCTCTCTTAAAACTGACTCAAGACGCCTTTTCTACCGCAGAACAGTGGATGATGGACAATCATCTAGCACTCAATGCATCAAAAACCAAACTTATGGTATTTACCCCCTCAAAACCAACACCATTGATAGAAAACTATTTTCCATCGCTAGCCAGAATAACACACCTCTTGAACTGGTATCTGAAACCAAACTACTAGGAGTCCAGATTGACGACCAGCTTAAATTCAATAACCACCTACAACTAAACATAAAAAAAACCACCAAAAACTTGGCATGCTCTATCGACACAATCAATTCCTCACTAGATCTACTAAGCTCACTCTTGCTACTACATTTCTCATCCCTTCCCTCCTTTATGGTGCCCCTCTGCTAACAAACCTACAATCCTCTCTCAAAACAAAACTGTCCTCTTGTTACAATAAAATTGCCAAATTTGCAACTAGCCACAAATCATCTACCCATCACTGTGTATCTCTCCACAAACTTAACTGGCTAGAGCTTCCCAACCATCTCTCCTACACTCAGCTTACTTTTGCTCATAACCTAATTTTTCAGCCCTCCCTCTGTCCCTCTCTCAGCTCTACCTTTAAAATGCACCTGCCACAAAGACTCCTAAGAGCTAATAACCAAAACCTAATAGAACTGTACAAACCCCGTCACTCTCCAGGACAAAACCTCCTGTCCTTTGCCCTGGCACGCCTATGGAACTCCCTTCCTCCCTCCATCCGTATCACCACCAACTTCCCTGCTTTTAAAAAATCACTGCACTCACATCTAACATCCTCATGGGAATGCTCCTGCTCCCACCCCTCCTAGCCTATTCTTCACTTCCTACGGGCAGCTTTACCATATATTACCAGACACCGAATAATAAGCCAACTGTAAATGACATCTTATAATTCTTTTATTCTACTATTTCACTCAAGAAACTATATATTTACTGCAGCAATGCTTTGTTTTGCTACAAAATGTAACCTTAACATTTTTATTATACCTGCTTAAATCTTAGTGTTTCTACAAAATGAAAAAAAAAAATTCCTTTGTAAATGCTTAATCTTTGTTCTGTCTTGAACCCACAAATTACTACAATTGTAAACTGCTGTAATCTTTTTTGTTTACCAATGTTTTAAAGCTTTGTCTTTAACTTACAAATGATTGAAATTGTAAACTGCTGTAATCTCTTTTGTAACCTTTGTTTTGGAGTTTTTCTCCCCAGGACTCCATTGAAAATGGGTTCTTATTGGCCCAATGGACTATCCTGGTAAACCAACTGCAAATAAATAAATAAATAAATAATAGCCTTAGACAACCATTTGGAAATAGTCTGCTTTGACACAAGTTGCCCCTTCTTATCTTTACAAGAAATGAACAATTGATCCAAAGATCTGAAATATGTTTTTTAGTACAGCACCTGAATTGTCTGTGGACATCTCTCATTTTTAAGTTCAGGAAAGAAAATGGGGAGATGGATAGTTCTGGGTCAAAGTAAACTCAGATACCACTGTAGGCATAATAGAAGGATTAGTTCTCAAATACACTCTGTCTCTATGGAAATGAGACAGTGTAGACTCACTATAAGAGCTTGCAACTCAGATACCCTTCTTGCAGAGGTTAGAGCAATCAGTAAAACTGTTTTCCATGTTAAAAAACAGAAGTCAGCCATGTCAGATTGTTTAAATGGAGCAAATGTTAGCTTCTCTAACACAAAATTAAGAAACCAAGGAGAGGACCACCAATTTTCTTGGAGGCCTCTTATGCAAAACCACTTTCAAGAACATCTTGCTATGAGACTGCCTTGAAAGAGGTGGATCCATAAGGAGACATGCTGAAAAGGATGATAAATGAACTTTGATAGAGGAATAAGAAAGGCCATAGGATAGTAACTTACATAAATATTGTAAAACTAGAGAGCAACTAATCCTGAATGGCTGCTATGTTGTTAGCACCAACTAGAAAACCTTTTCCATTTGCTAATATATTATTTTCTAGTAACAGGCTTTCTTGCCTCCATTAGTAACTGCTATGCATCCTCAGTAAACAGGTGCCTAAAAGGAATTAACACTCTATCATTCAGGTAGTCAATTGAAGATGATTGATGTTGGGGTGTTCCTGTGTGAGTAGTTTATGGTAAATGTCCCTGGCCATTTCCTAAATGAAGGGAGAACCATATTTGCCTGGGCCAGAAGGGAGTCATCCCAATGATCTTCAGGGATCCCTTCTGAATCTTCAAAAGTACTCTGGATATTAGTGGAAAGGGTGGGATCCATGGGGGGGGGGGGGTGAAGCAGATGAGGCCAAAGAAAAGGAATCAAATTTGACGAGACCAATAAGGAGCAATGAGAATGACTGTGCTCTTCAGTCTAGATGCTTTCTAAAGGAATTTAGGGATTAGAGGTACAGGGGGGAAGGCATAGAGGAGACCAGAGAGCCAGTTGTGGAGAAGAGCATCCCTCAGTGCTTTCCCCAATGGAGGGACCAGGGCAAAGAACCTGCTATACTTATTGTTGAGGCGAGATGCAAAGAGGTTGCAGCAAGGTTGCCCCATTGACAGAATATCTTTTCCACCACTTTCATGCTGGATGACCACTTGCGAGGTATTAGAGTGGACCTACTTAACTTATTTGCTATCGCATTGGATTTCCTCAGAATGTGTGTTGGTGTTCAGAAATTGATTGGTTGAGATTGCCGATTGCCACAATCTCAAGGCTTTTTGACACAGGAGGTAAGACTTGGTTCCTCCTAGTTTGTTGAGATAAAAGACTACTGGCATGGATTGCAATGGTCTAGGAGGGGAGAGCGTCTTGGAAGGCCTGCAATGCTAGGAGGACAGTTCTTATTTCTATGACATTGATATGCATATTTGCCTGTTTGGGGGACCACGTGCCTTGGACTGTCTTTTCCAAGAAGTGTCCCCCCACACTTGATCTGGGAAGCATCCGTGGTAACTATGGTCTTGGTCTGAGGGAAAGTAAAGGGGTGACCTTGCATTATCTGATCAGAGTGAATCAACCAAAGGAGGTCATATTTGCAAGTTTGAGTTATCTTGATTTGGGTGGATAAGAGTTGATGGAGAATGGACCACTGAGTTGCTAGGGTCCACTGAAGAATTCTCATGTGGTATCTTGCTAACAGAATCAAACAGACATTGACCCCAAAGCTTGAAGAATCAATCGAGCTGAGAGAGAGGAATTTTGAATGATCTTTCTGACCTGAAATTTGATGATTTGTACCCTTTGTAAGGGAAGGGAAGTTTTAAAGGATACTGTGTTGAACAAAGCTCCAATAAACTCTATTTGAGTTGGTTCTACTTGAGATTTGCTGTGACTGATAGTAATTTCCAGGTGGGAATATAACTGGAGTACATAATCTCATGCTTTGATCAGGTGACGTCTGGTTGGAGTGGTTATTTGCCATTTGTCTGAGTAAGGAAACACCCGGAATCCTTACAGTCTCAAGTGGACTGCTACTACTGCCATACATTTGAACACCCTAGGGGCTGTGGTGAGACCAAAGGACAGGGCTCTGAACTGGTAATGAGTGGCTCACAGACTGAAGCGTAGGGATCATGTGGATCATCTGTTCATTTGTATATGATAGTACACATTCTGAAGATCTGCTGAGCATATCTAGTCGTCCTTGTGCAGGAAAGGCTGAATGGACTGAAGCATGACCATCTGGAACTTTGTGCACTAAACTCATTTGTTCAGATTGCTGAGATGCAAAATTGGTCTCCAGTCCCCTATTTTCTTTGGTACTAAAAAATCTTGAGCAAGTTTCAGACTCTTTCTGGTTTGGTGGGACCTCTTGGATGACTCTTTTTTTTCTAGCAGCTTTTTTATTTCTAGTGCTGCTGCTTTCTTCTGACTGGGTTGAACATCAGGAATTTTTCTTCACTGTTAAGGGGGGAAGGGTATATTATATAACCTCTGAAAATAATCCTCTGCAGCCATGAATCTTTTGCAGGGATAAATGCCCCATGGCTTCCTTGAGGAGAACAACTGGGCCTCCTTTCAAGAGAGAAAGAATCTCTGGACCCTTGGTTCTGTGGTCCTCTTCTGCCATGTGGGCAGCATCTTACATTAGAGTTCCCCCCTCTCCTCCTAGGGGAACTATCTACATGTGGATCATGGAAAGGATCCTGGGACTTTCTGAACCACATTTGTGACCACCTTCTTGATTCCTAGAAAAGGTTCTTTGAGGAGTTGAAAAACATACACCCACTGCAGACAGGGTCTCACCATCCTGCTCACACCTGGATAGTGTGTCTTTATCCTTGGGGCCAATTAAAGAGCTTCTGTCAAAGGGTATATTGACAAAGGATGACTTGAAGGGCTGACCGAAATGACACAGGTATATCCAGGCATGCTCCTAATGGAAATGCCTGAACCTGCTGCCCTTGAGGTACCTTCAGCTGCATATGAGATAAGCCTTATGGACAAATTTGAAATGGACAGTAGGGTAGCCAACTGAATAGCAATGGGGTTCTCTGCCTCAGAAGTAATGGTCATGGAGAAGGATTTGATGGGTTCTTTAATCAAATCCCTCTAAAGTCTGGTTAAGTGTGCCAAATAGTTCAGTGACTGAAGCACAAAGGTCACTGAAGTGTATACACACTTCCCAAATCTGTCCAACACCCTAGACTTCCTGTTAAGGGGATGAACAGAAGAACTTTGTTCTGCGAGTTCCTTTTTTGTGGCCATGGCTATGACCATGGCATCAACTGGTATTCCCTTGCTCCAAAATTCCGTCCTTGGATGGTGCCAGAATCCTGTCTGGTCTTTTGGAGAGTGGCTAAACAGAATCAGGTTCCTTCCACACCTATCAAAGATCAAATCAATAAGCTCACTGGTAGGCAGAGTCACCAAGGAGGTAGATGGACCAGCCCCAAAAGCTTCCTGAAATACTGATTCCTCTTGAGAAGGTTATCAGCTGACAAACCACCTCTTTGCTTGAGGATCTCTAATATGGCTGCAAGTGAGATGTCATCAGGTGATGATCTTGGGGACCCTTCCCCCTCATCGAAATCAGTATCCTGTGTGACAGACTCTTGAGGAAAGTCTAAGTGCCTCCCTTTTGAACTTTCTCTTCCTAGGGACTTCTTTAGTGGGGTGTTACAGAAAGTATTGGAAGAAATCAATACACCATAAGAGATATCCGGGAGACTTTGAGCTGGCTGTCCTTGTGGAGCAGGAAGTTGAGGCTCAAGATGCAAAGACAAGTGGGTCTAGGAAGTGGGAGCCAAGGAAGGTCGATGCACCCTTTCTTTTGGAGAAGAGAAAACTTGCTCCACTACCTCAAAAGCAGAATGCCTTGGGAAGAAAGAAACCAAAGGCACTAAGAAGCCATGCTTTTAAACCATTGACTCCTTCTGACCTGAAGGCAAACTGCTCAAAGCAGGGGTTGGAGCCAAGCTGTCAAGGGCTGAGGCTCTAAGGGACAGATATGGTTCCGGCAATCTCAGAGTCGACTCCAACACCTCAGTTCCAGTGCCGATGCTACAGTTCCAAGAGTCATCTGGCTCCGACATACTCGGAGCTGGTCCACTCAAAGATGGTACCAGAGTAGAAGATGCAATGAACATTGGTTCCAATGTGGACAAATCTGGGATTCTCAGCTTGACTGATACCTACCTGATGGAGTAGGAGCAAGGAGAACCCCCAGTGAATCTGTGCCAAGAGAAACTTCCTCATCACCCTATCCACATCTGCTTCAGTCAAACTTCTGGAGGATCTAGAAGAGGAAGCAATGGATGAGGTCCTGGAGTGGTGGCATCTCTCCAGGAATGGAGATGGAAGATGGGAAGTTATCGGATCCAGAGTGGGAGGAGATTGGATCTGAGGAGAGCTGTCTTTGTCCCTCTTTGGATCCAATGGTGTCAGATCTGACATCTTAGATTTTGGATCTGAAGAAATCGGATGGGAGGATTTGGTCCGATGATTTAGTTATTTTAGTAGACAACGCTGATCTTGGAGCAGAAAAGCCTGACAGGTCAGATGGATATTTTTTAGCCTCCTTTTTATCACCTTTCTTGGATGTTTGCGCCCCAGATGCCATATCAGAGGATAATGATGGCATTTATCCTCTTAAGATTCATTTATTTTTCTGATAAATAAGGGCTCTTGGATTAAAGCCCTTACATATGTCACATGCAGAGTTTAAATGGGTTGGGCCTAAGCAATAGACACACAACTCGTGTACATCTGGCAAAGGGATCTTATGGCCACAGGCCTTACATTTTTTAAAACCCATAGGTTTTTCTGACATCGCTATGTAAATAGCAACCAAGGAAAAGGAGAAAAAGAGAAGTGTTTTTTTAAGTTTAAATAAGTTATGAAGGAATACAATGGTAAGCAAAAGAAAACCACCTAAAAGGTAGATGAAAGGGAGAAATTACCAACAATGGTAATTAAGGAAAATACACTAAAAAGTGTAACAAGGGCAAGAGAGATTGAAGTTAAAGGGATAAGAAACTTCTAAGTAAAAAATGCAAATATAGGAACTTTTAAAAGGTAAATGTTAGTATTACTCATGAAACACTAGCTAATCTTGAGTGCTAACAGTGACCAACGTCCGAATGCAAAAGCAGCAAATGAGATCTGAGGTATGGTAGGGGACTATTGCATTATGGATGAGCTAGGAGCTTGAGAGCTTTCAGTGTTCCACAAACTGTAAAGTGTCCAAGTCAGATCCGAACCCAACAGTTGAGGAATGAATGAAAATGACAACTTCAGATCTGCAGATAAAACATTCCTCATACTTTTACAATTGATCAGAACAAACTTTAACATATGAGCCTGACAATTCAAAATTCTGAAAATAAAAGTTGCAGAAGTATACACTTTTTTCCTATACCTAACAATAATTTCCCCTTACTTACTGGAAAGAGTAGGATTGGAATTAACTAAGTGCTTAGCAGCAGTGGGCTCAGCTAAAGCTATAGCTACTTGGTCAGGTTGAGAATAGTATATCAAAATTTAAAGACTAAGGGACTTTATACATTCTGCCTTCCTTTTTAGGGTCTGCTTGCTGGCTATCATGAAAATTGCAGGGTGTAACATGCACCCACATCCCTAAATGCAAACAGAATGGAAGGAATGAGTATAGGTTCTAGAAAGTCCTTCTGTAACAATTCAAGAGTGCTGTTCCGAGGAACTAAGAAACCTCAGCGTTCTCCCACTAAAAACACTGGCACAGTCTAGCAATAGTCTTAGAGAAAGAGAAACCCCCACAGTGAGAATCGGAAACTTCACGCTCCTCTGAGTCTGAACCAGAAATTTCTAGGAAAACACCCTTTATCTGCCCCTCCATCCTCCTATTCAGATTCAGAATCTTGAATCTCTTCAGGAACAGAGGAATCCCTCTTTCTTTTACCAGAAACTACAAGAAACACCGATAGCCTGAATTAAACCTTGAGTCAGACCCAGTAAACTACTCTAAATAAAGACATTTGAGGAGGAGTAGATACATGTTTGGTTTTCTTTTTAACTTCCCTAGGGATGGACACAGCATTTTTGACACAACAGGGGAAACTTCTGTTCCTTCTCCCAAGACTGACAAGAGTGGCTCTCCCTTAATTTGTGGGATCAATACATGTAGAGGAGGAACAAGGTTTAAAAGAAGGCAGGATTTGAATGAGCTATGCAATAGCTGGCTGACAATGACTGGATATATTATAAGTGATGTATAATGTTTGCATCTACAGTTGTGTCAGCATGGTTTGTAATGTATAATGTTTGCAACTGAGATTGCGTCAGTATGGTTTATTTTCATTTATATAAATGTAAGATTGCCTATGTCATACATAATAATTCAATAAAGTTGTTTCTTGTTAAAAAAAAAAAAAAAAAAAAAAAAAGAGCGGCTCTCCCTTGCCTACTGAGGAGACCTGAACAGCTGCAGGGAATGTGGTGAACCCCTGGTCCATAGTGGCTGTAGGTGCTACATTACATGGATCCAGGGTAAAAGATGCGTGGTCTAAGATAAAAAAGATGGCCACAGAACAGTCACCCACATGAAGCTGAGGCAAACTGATAGCCAGCTGTGGTGGCAAAGGCTGTTTGTTTATTTTTTTTCTTTTGTGGCTTAAAGAAGTACTGACCATGAGACCAGTAGTTTGTTCCATGGTCAAGCTGAAAATGGTGCCTCTTTCCTCCGGAAGATGAGCAGCAATTGCCAGCAAACATTACCAGTCCACAAAAGTTACTTTTTTGACAGAAAAAAAACACACAAAACAACACTTTAAAATACTATGCTAGCCCCACAAAAGGCAAATAAATACAAATTCTTCACAGAAAAAAACATTTTCAGTTACTTTACACTACTTTTAAACTGACAGGAAAAAAATGTTTAAAATGTTTAAAACTATATAACAGTCTGGAGACAGTCAGTTAAAACAAAACATTCCTAGCTTTAAAATAACGTTTCCTGAAGAGGAAAGCAATAAAACATAAGCAAAATTAAGAAAAAGTATTTTCCCCCGAAAGAAAACTTATCTGTCCAATAAAGGAAACAAACTGACCATCGATTCTTGAAAGCCACAGAGATGCATACTTTTCAGTGGCAGTAAAGCTCTGGGGCTTCATGCTCAAACTTGTCTTTTAGTCATTATAGCTTGAGCTGCTTGACAGTTTGGGAGTGTGGAAGTCATAGCTCTCACCTGTCCAGGTTTTCACTGAATGTCCACATTTTTGCCTTATATTTTTGGTCTGTTTGTTATAAAATTTGTGGTTCTCTGGCAAATAAATAAGAACTGAAGTCACTAAGTAATGATACACATTTGAGTTTCAGACTTTATATCCTTCAGAAGAAAATGCATGCTAACACAAATCCTATTATTCTAACAGCTTTCTAAGTTTATAAGAGCAATATTTAAAATATGTTCCTATTTTTGGGCCTTTGGCCCCCCCATTGTGTTAGGCTTTGTCCAGATTTCTTGCACCAAGAGGTTGAGAGGTATGGTGGAAGGTGCCCTGATACTTTGGAAGCTGGCCGGCTGTTATACCCTAAGCAGAATATAACCCATATAGCCAAGTCTACTGCAGCAGTAATAAATATGATGAAAATCTCCTACAGTTCCATACCCAATACCTCACTCACAAACACCAAAAGAGGTTGCTGAACCAAACCGTATAGCATCTCCTGTAACCAACTATATATATGCAACAAACACGGGGGTGGTGGGAGGGTATTGCCAGTAAGACAGTGTGTTCCATGAACATCTACTGTTACAGGTAAGTGGAACTTATGCAACTGCACTATGTTCAACAAACTGCCTTACTTGTATACGAGTAGATTCCCTACGCTTAGCCAACTTGAGAGGAGAAAAGCTATGGGTTCAAAAGCATTTGGAGAACAGTTCTCTAGAAACCTGCACTGGATTAGAAAAGCATCCAGTTTGTAGATCTTTGTGAAGGTAAGGATGGAGGACCAAGATGGTGCTTCTAAAATGCTTCTAGAGTCCACTCATTTCTAAAATGTTACTTAAGAGGAAGATGCCCTAGTGAAAAGTGCCTTTACCTTGCCTGGATTTGCCTAGCCATGGTGAGTGTAACAAAAAATAATACCAGAGTACAACTCACATTCATTGAGTTGCTTAGAGATAGGCTGTCCTTTCTTCATCCCTAAAAAGGAAATACAAAGCACTTCTGCCTTTGTAAAAGGCTTTTCTGTCAAGGTAGCACCTGAGTTGCCTTAGCTCAACCAGTGGTATAAAGTAACATCTATCCCTTAAACCTACATTCTGGAAAGAGCACAGGGAGTTTATTAGACTGATAGAAACTGAAGACTAAAACCACTTTCAGCCTGAAAAAAAAAAAGATAAGTGGATAACACAACCCTATCCTATCCCTGTGGAAAATTGGGTAAGGTTGTCCCACCATGAGAGTTTGCAGCTCATAAACTTACCTTGCAGATATCAGAGTAATAAGCAAAACCGTTTTACTTGTTAAGCACTTCAGATCAGCAAGAGCTGCCTGTTCAAAAGGTAGTAAGGTCAATTTTTATGAACATGCCTGAAATCCCACGAAGGAGAAATTTGTTTGTGAGAGGGTTGCATATCAGATATTCCTTTCATGATCTATTTTACCAAAAAAAAAAAGAGAAAGAAAGAAAGAGGCGGATCCATAAGCAGACAAGCAGAGATAGCCACTAAATCCACCTTAATGGATGACACACTAAGCCATGCTGAAGTAGCTCACACCAATATTTCATGACCAGAGGGATATTAACCACAATGGACCCTGTTTCCATTTAGGCACCACTTAGAAAACCTCATCCATTTATAAACATAAGATTTTCTAATAACAGGTTTTCTAGCCTTCTTTAACCCCTGCTGCACATACTCAAGAAACAAGTACTTAAATGGATTCAAGATAGAATCATCTCGGCTGTCAAAAGAAGTTTCTCCAAATCTGAGTGCATCAGTCATCCCTGAGACTACGTGAGCAGGTCCAGCATGCAAGGAAGTATGTGGCAATTGCCCTTGTTCACTACCATAAACACAGAGAGCCAAGGTTGCCTGAGCCAGTAGGGAGTCATCACAATGATCTTTGACATTTCTCTTTGAACTTTCAGAAGTATCTTGTAAATCAGTGAAAAGGGCTGAAATGCATAAAGGAGCATTCCCATCCCAGAGAACGAGAATGCATCTGTCCTACAAGCATGGCTGCAATGATGTTTGGAACAGAATTTTTCCAGCTACCTGTTTTGAAAGGAGGCAAACAAATCAATTAGAGCTATTCCCCTCATCTGCTGTACACTAGACCCTGGAACACCACTACCTTGTGCTTCCACTCATGTGGGTCTTCCCAAGATCTGTTCAGGATGTCTGATGCCTGAAGAGACACAGAATACTGACAAGCCTGATCCCAGAGACCTCATACCACATCACTGTGGTTATGTCCATAATCACCATAAGAAGACCCAAAGTCCAAAGATGGTGAGGGACTTTCAAGGTATGAAACATTGCCAACGTTTCCTTGATACTGATATGCTTCCATGCATCCTTAGGTCCCCAAGTGACTAATACTTGCATCCCTGTTGACACAACTCCCCAGGGGATGTCAGACAAATCTGTCTTGACAGATTGGACTGGCATCTGGGGAGAAAGAAAGCCCTGGACTGAAACTCTTCTTATTTCTACACAATTGCAATTCTTATCTGATAAAGGTCAGCAGCAGCAAATGGGATTTGAGGGAAAGAAGGTGTTGCATCCAACAATTTCAGACATACCACTGAATTTTTCTCATGTGAAGATGGGCCAGTGGTAAAATGGGAATCATGGAAGCCAACAGTCCAAAAATGTCTAGGATTTTTCTTGTCATGGCAACATACCCCTGGGAGAATTCTGGAAACACTGTCTGGTACAACAGGACTTTTTTTTCCAGGCAGAGAAGCCAAATTTTTGTTGAAGTCAATTAAGCATCCCAGAAAGACAAGTTTTTCTGGGGTGCTTAACTGACTTCAACAAGTTAGACAAGTCTTTGTGAGGGTATCAAACATGACTGTAGAAGGTTCAACTTGAACCTTATATGGGAAAGTCAGAAAAAGACCCTCTCTAGTGATTCTAGACACCTGGACACAGACTTTACACAGATTAGCAAGTCACCCAAGTACAGGAAAAAGTGAATGCCCACAGTCTGTCAGTGGGCCACTACTGGAGCAAGGCATTTGGAAAACACTTGCATTGTAGTGGACAGCCAAAAGGACAATACAAGAACCAGAAATAACAAATCTCAGATATCCGAAACACCACAAACACAAATAATGGTCAGTGACAGTAAATCAGTTTTATTACAAAACCTTGAACACTCCTAGTGCTTCGGCAAGCCTTTACAGAGTACAAAACACCATAAAAAACACAGCTTGTATACATTTCACAAGTTAATTAAACAATTATAAAATCAGCCAGTTAAAACAAGCCCAATATACCCAACTACTGACTAACAATATGCTTGAATTTAATGGGGAATTATACAGACAGGTGCAGGGACAGCCATGGGGGTGGTATTTGCCCCCATGTATGCTAATTTTTGAAAGTATATATATATATATATATATATATATATATATATATATATATATATGTATGTATAGAGAGAGAGAGAGAGAGAGGAGTATCGATATTCATCAAAGATACCCACACCTCCAGGTTGGTGGCAAAGCACGAAGCATCAGAGACTATCCGTGTGCAACTAACAGTGGGTAAAACTGCCTTCCAGTTTATAGCCTGCTACAGACCACCCACCCAAACCCAGGAACCCCACTTGGCCCTCCTGAGAACACTGGAAAATATGAAGGTCTCTCCAAACACCATTATATTGGGCGACTTCAACTACCCAAACATAGACTGGGAGCATTACTCTAGCTCCAACACCCTAGCCCAAAGGTTCCTAGAATTTATAAACTCAAATGCTATGGAACAACTTGTTGCCACTCCCACAAGAGGGGAAAACATACTGGACCTGATCATCACCAACATGGGGACTCTATGCTCCAGACCAGAAGTGTATCCCTCACTGGTACGATCAGACCATAAACTAATCTCACTGGATATTCACATCCCGACCCCACCCCTGCCCAGAAAACCACAGTGAAAAACTTCTCTAAAGCAAATTTCACACTCCTCAAAACCGAGGTGGAATCCTTCAAAGCCCCCGGGCCTGTGGAAAATATGGCCCAGACCGCAGAATCCTTTATAAACGCATTCTATGAACACCTTCAGGAATGCATGGATCATGCGATCCCAAATAAAACCAAGACCCAATCCTCCAAAGGCAGACGTCCTGTCTGGTGGACCCCAGCCATAAACAAACTATGCAATAGAAGGAGGAAGCTACTAAATGATAGAGCAAAATCCCAAAATGGGAAGGCATCACTGATCAGTATTAGCAAAAGACTATGGGCACTCATAAAATTGTCTAAGGCCAGCTTCGAGAGAAAAATTGCACAGGACACTAAGGATAATCAGAAGGCTTTCTTTAGTTATGTTAGGAACCTGGGTGGTAATTCCCAGATATGCTCAGAATTAGTCCAAAATGACAAAAAATACACTGAACCCACAGACATTGCCAACATCCTAGCTGACAGGTTCAGCACAAACTTCTCCCCCCCCCCTCCCCACCAAAAGGGCAAATATCTATTCCAGCAGAGTGCTGCCTCCCTGACATCTCAGATGCTCAGGTAAGAGCCGCCCTCTCCAAAGCAAAAAACACAGCATCAATGGGACCGGACGGTGTCCCAGGCTGCATCCTACATGAACTCCAAGAAGAGTTAAACCCAAACATAAAACTACTGTTC